>NC_061819.1:13849363-13856863 GCF_019202785.1 Penaeus chinensis | reverse complement strand
CACTCTTTCTAGATATATGGTCACACTTTAAACATATAAAATATTTTCATGAGATAATTCCAAGCCATAAATCTTTGTATAAATTGTGTGTGTGCGTACGTGGGTGTTCGTGTGTGTATGCACATGGAAGAAAAATGCAAGCTTACAAACACAAACAAAAATAAGAGGAATAGGGACTGTTGTGTGCACGCTGTATGTGTGTGTGTGTGTGTGTGTGTGTGTGTGTGTGTGTGTGTGTGTGTGTGTGTGTGTGTGTGTGTGTGTGTGTGTGTGTGTTTGTGTGAGGATGGGAGTGAGTAAGAGAGTAAGAGAGTGAGTGAGTGATGGAGAGGGAGTGTAAGAGGAGAGAGTGAGGATGGAAATGAGTAAGTGAGTAAATAAATGAATGAGTGAGTGAGTGAATGAGGGAGGGAGAGGGAGAAAGAGGGGGAAGCAGAGAGGGAGAAAGAGGGGTAAGCAGAGAGGGAGAAAGTGAGTGTGAGAGAGATGGAAAGATAAAAATAACTAAATAGAGAAAGAGAGAGAGAGATCAACAGACAGATAGATAGAAACAACGAGAGAAGGATAGAGGGGAGGGGTGGGGGGAGGTTGATGCGGAAGAGAGTATTTGTGTCTGCTTTTCCCCTTTGCTTTATCTTCTTCTTTTTTTTTGTCCATTTTCAATCATCTTTCCCTCAATTACCTCACGTTCACGATCAATTAGCAAATGTTTTCCCCATTTTTAATTGCATTTCATTACTTTTCATTTCCAGCTCACCAATCACTCCTTTGTCTCTCTTCCCCCTCAGTCCACGTATTATTCCCTATTTCACAATTCACACCTCGCTTTTTAAGTTTTTCGTTTTCCCTTGTCTGCCTACTCTCTGCCTATCGTTCCGCCATCTATCCCTGTCTTTTTCTCTTCCCACTTCATTTTCTCTTTCTTCTATTCACGTGCAATGCGATCTTAATGTACTCTTTGTCATGAGCCCTTCGTTCATTCTTTGGTTTCTTTTCTCCCTTCTCCTGTCTCTCTATTCTATTTTCTCTTCTCTTCTCTTCTTTCTCTCTTACTCACTCTTTCACTTTCTCTTAATATCACTCTTTACCCTTACTCTTACTTTCACAATCACTCGCTCGCACTCGCTTATTCTTTCTATCATGCTCTTATTCTAACTGTCAAAAACAACTTGTGACTGTCATTCCCTAGCGAATATTCCTCAGCGACGTCGTTTTCCTCACAGTGCGATTACGATCTGGTCTGTTCCATCTTAAGTCCCCTCCCAGTTATCCTATATTTCATATTAACCTGGTGTACTAACTCATCCTAATTATCCCCAATTAATCATTACACATTCTTCAACAGCTTAGCACCCTCCCCTTTGTAATTAAAACCGCCCAACCTGTCACTCCCTCTTGACTCATTTGGCTCACCCGTTTGACTCACCCTCTTGCCTCGAATCACTTCGATTCTCCTCGTCTAAGGCACCCATCCCTCCGTCCCTTCACTCTCCCACACTTCCCCCATCGTCCACCATTCTCCCCCTCGCGACTCACCTCCTCACCCCTGCGACTCAGCCCCTCCCCCTCCCTCTCCTTCTCCCCTTACCACGTATCGCTCCCCTCTCCCTACACGGTATTGCCCCCTCCCCCATCACCTACCACGCATCTCTCTCTCCCTTTCCCCTCCTCCGCCACCTTTCCCCTCCCCCTGCCACGTATCTTCCCTCTCCCCTCCTCTGACCCCTACCACATATCGCCCCCTCCTCCTCTTTCTTCCCCCTGCCACGAATCCCCCCCGCCCCACCCCTCCTCCGCCCCCCGCCACACATCGGCCCCCTCCCCAGCTCGCCCGCAACAATTCCGGCCTTAGAGTACTGGGCCCCCCACGGTCATAAAACGCATCTGTCTTTGTGTGGCCCAGACAATACACTTTCTCCCGTTGTTATTTACTCTACATATAAGCCCAAGCCATCTTTTTTCCTTCTTTCCAAACGCAACGGCGCTTCCTCTCCCTCTTCGTTGGCATACATCTCGCCCCGGATCAGCGTCGTTGTTTTCTCTGGTCGTTTTACTTTTTTGTTTTAACTTGGCAAGAGAAGAGAAAAGTGGCAAGGAGAGCGTTTCAGCTATAAAGGGCGGGTTTCACGTGAGGCGCGAACCAGCGAGAGTGACACCAGGCATAACGTCCATAAGGGGTAGGGAGAGGGTAGGGGGACGGTAGGGAGAGGGTGGCGGACGTGGGTGGGGGGGAAGTCCTCGGATAGTGCCTACATACACAATATTCAAGATTTCACTGTCGACCATTTCCCTATGGTATACTTGGAGAAAATACGCTGGTCCTTGTAAAGTGGCTCATTTATCTATTGTACAAGTAGAAGTTCTGATGGCGTTGTATGATGGGGACAGTGATAGCGAAATTCTGTGATGTGGAGGTGGTGGCACTGCGAGATAATGTATTGCTGTAGTTGTATGACTTCGGCGAATCCATGTGTACTTTGGTGGGGCGGACAATGTATTTTCTCGAAGTTGCATTATGGTTGTACTGTCGGAGAGCGCGACGCCCTACACTGAAATGGTACCTTGTAGCGACGTACGCGTGAAATAGTACAAATGTAATGTACTATTTCTGCGAGGTAGATATTACATTTATGTGGGACAGTAAAGGCGTTTATATATATGGGGTACTAGGAACATTTATAAGAGAATTCAAAACGGTCTTGTGAAGAGTTAAAACATTTACGTGGCATGCTAGGAACGTCTATGTGAGAGATTTGAAGCACTTGTGTGAGAGACTCGATACGTTTATGTGGGATACTAAAAACGTTTATGATGGAAAGTCTAAACGTTTATGTGAAATATTAGAAATGTCCATGTGAGTCTTGTGCTTATATGGGATAGCAATAAAGACGAAAATGTGAACCTTGTTTCTGTTCACATGATTGGCACTAATAAATATTATAATCAATGCAAATTACATGATCTGATATTTCAAAAGACTAGTCACGGTCAAATGAATGAGAACAACAGCATTAAGTTCCGTGTAAATAAACAAACAGACAACGCAAATATCCCCTCACCGTCCCATACACACACAATGAAAATGCACGCGAGTTCAAACTCATATATCTACAAGCGTAAACAGATATAAACACAAACATAGTAGAAAAGACATCAAATAGAGTCACAAATGCTCCCAAACAAAAGGGGGAAAACATCGCATGAATTAATATCTTCCCTGGAACAACACAAGTAACATATCGTTTACATTTTAGCGCACGTGTACCCGGCTGCAAACTGACTAAAATAATTTGGCCCAAAAATTATCTTTAAAAAAATAATGAAGAATAAAAATGTGTAATTGCCCCTCTATTTAGGGTTGATGCTGTAATGGGGATTATAGCCCGGAGGGATTGGAAACAATATAGAATTAAAATCCTAATCGACGAGTTAATCCTAGGGAAATCTAAGTGCTGTTACGCTGCAGCTTACCCGATTCTGTAATCTGCATCTCTGCCATTATTTCTGGCTAGAATTTTAATAAACTCTGGGACGCTACATTAAGTTTGCCCTTTGGAGCTATAGATTCATGCTTTACTCTATACTGGTAATACCTACACACTTCTATCTCTCTCTCTCTTTCTCACTTTCTCTCTCTCTCCCTCTCCCTCCCTCCCTCTCTCTCTCCCTCTCCCTCTCCCTCTCCCTCTCCCTCTCCCTCTCCCTCTCCCTCTCTCTCTCTCTCTCTCTCTCTCTCTTTCTCCCACCCCTCTCGCTTTCGTACACTCTGTCTCTCACACTCCCCTTCTCACTTTGTCTGATTAACATGCACACTATTCCTTTTCTTATTTATCATTATAACTTTTGAGGTCTGTTGTTACTGTCATAATCATCATAATTATCACAGTATTGTTACTTATTATACAACCATTATTACCATTATAATGATCTTTATCATCATCGTCATTATTACTATTACTACAATTATTACTATCATTATGAATAATAGAAGAAAAATAGTAGTCATAGCCGTCATCGTGTTTTAATTATATCATCATTACTAAGATTTCGACCCTTGCTATCAGCATTATTAAACTCTTTAGCATTATTATTTTGGAAGAAAATCTTTATAATAATGGCAATGATAGCAATAACAACTATCATCATTAATACAGGGAACAAATAAAACTTATAAAATCCATTAGTATTTGCACTGTTTGAGTTTGCCACAAAGCAGATAACAGTGAGTAGTAATACCAGAAAGAGATATGATATATTTCATTTTCATAAATGTTTGCAATTGGAAGACCGTTTGACAAGCAGGAAAATAATCAAAATATGTTAAGCTATGCTGCAGGTGCTTTGTTCGTACATATTTTGTATTTGTGATTGGGCACACGATACTAAAAAACCTTATTAATCTACAGTATGTCTAATAAAAGTGGGTACAATCGCATCACGGGGATAATAATCCGAAAACAAGAAAACACAAATCAAGCATTCACACGTACACAAAAAAAAGACAAAAAGACAAAAGTACACATTAGCTCTTTACTGAACAATCCTTCCGCCAGTGACAACAAAGCTATGCGGAAACAGTAGCAGGAATGCCAATAGAAGCTATGCAAATGACTCATTCCAAAATCGACGAGAACCGTTTAACATACCTGGAAACTAAAACACCAACGCCGTATTTACCAGCACATTAGAGCCGCTACACCGACGGGTGCCCGAGCATAATCGGGACTAATTCCTCGGGGGTCAAGTACAACTGCTCCAGCGAGTCGGGCGAGCAGTTCATCCTCGAGCGACGCGGCGATCAGCTGTCCCCATCGAGTGTCTGCTGGAGATCTCGCGCGCGCCTTATGTATATTTACAACGCCTCCGGGACTCTCGACGCCGCGCTTAATGTGACACTCGATAGCCCGGCCTTCTCTTTCGAATTAGATTTATATTTTGTCTGCCAGCGCGTGGGCGAGTGAAATACGGGGGGAGGGTTTCGAAAACTGGAAGAATAGAAAAGAAATTTCTGAAGCCCTAGAGCCATACTCATCTATCGGTATCTATCTACTTCCATATACATACATGCATATTAGTTTTGAAGGTCTGCACAGCCAAAGGTGCACTCAGGTGTGTGTGTGTGTGTGTGTGTGTGTGTGTGTGTGTGTGTGTGTGTGTGTGTGTGTGTGTGTGTGTGTGTGTGTGTACATATATATATGTATATATATGCATATGTATATATGTATATATACACATATATATAACATATAGATCATATATACACACATATATATATGCATATATACATATATATATACACACACATATATATATATATATAAATATATATATATATATATATAAATATATTATATGTGTGTATGTATGTGTGTGTAATATATATATATATATATATATATATATATATATATATATATATATATATATATACACACACACAAGCACACACACACACACACACATATACGAATATGTACCCTGTATGAATAACTATCGGTATATATACCAGTATGTATGTGTGTATATACTGTTGATAAATACACACAGCAGTCCCCTCCCAGCATAAACTAAACCTAATATTTCCAAGCAGCCACAGATAAATCTAGGCCTAAAGGCTCTACTGCTCCGCCGGCGCCAACATGACAGGACAAACACCCAGATGAAGGCTAAAGTACGGCCTTCCACGGCCTGCCCTTCTATCACAGTCCCAAGATTCTATTTTCCCTTAATCCTCCTCGAACAGAATGACTCCTATCTGGTCGACGCCAATTAACTTGACGAGTTCGGCTGCCGTTTAGATTCGTGGGGAGATAATCATGCATTTATGACCCAGATCGAGTCGCGAAGGACAAGCTCCAAGGGGGAGATAGACTGGAATAAAAGCCAACGTTAATCTCGACTTTGTTTGGTGAGGCGGTTGAAGGAAAATATATTTGCAAAGAGCGGGAAAACGAAATCTCCTTCATTCGGAAGGAGATTTCTGAAGTATTTCCCAGACCCGATCGATAAATGGAAAGAAAATACGTTCACGTCTTAGTTTTAACTTAAATGAGAAAGCAAAAAATGGTGCGTCGGGCCTCTTCGAAGAGACACCCGCACAACTAAGGTTAAACTCGAGTCCGGTGCTTTTAAAACAAACAGGAAGAAAGTTCGCTGCACATCCGGGACCTCTCCTTCCTTCGTTGTGTACGCCCTTACAGTGACATTTCCCTTGCTGTCCAGTACATATCGCTATATTAGCTACCTCTCTCTGTTCGTTACTTTCTCTCGCAATTTTGAACAGTGAACAAACCCTGTTAGATTTTTCGTACACGATGATCGGTCCTCATGCACACAACAAAGATACATCCCCTTATGACACTGCAATTCTCTGGCTAAAAAGGGGGATTTGGGGAACATTATTTGTATCCACTAGTTGGGAATTCAAGCAATATATAAAGCGTGGCGCTTATTCCACTCATCTAGCAGCGCTAATCACTCCCCCTCCCGGGACAATGGTCATTTAATCGTTATAAGGCACGCCCGTGGCACTGGCACACTCCGCTGGAAAATAAAAGAATAATTGCCATAACCCATATCTTTCTCCATTTCGACTGTTACGCTCATTACAATAGCTCATTCGAACCACCAACGCCGCTTCGTAAAACAACACGCAGTCCAACGCACTATCCTGCCACCATGCCACTTATCACACTAAAAGGGGAACAAGCACGACCACCCCAGAACCACCTCCCCATTCGCGAAAGCGAGGGTACGCGGTCACTCACTCACACACACACAGCATCCCGCCCCTTGCCAAAGAGGGTGCCTTGGCATCATCATCTGGGCCCCTCCCCCCTCCGCCTGTGCCGTGACCATCCTCCCTCCCTCCCTCCTGCGCTCCCCCCCCCCCCTCCCTGCTCCCTAGTCATATTTCCCCGGGGTGGAGATGCACAGTTAGGATGACCAGATTGCGTATGAAATTTCGTTTTCCATCGAGGCAACGTCACCACAGCGCAGATTTCGGCTCCCGTGATATTAATATAATTACAGTGACGAATGCAAATGCTCCTGATTTTCAACATTTTTAGATTCGCAAATAAACAGGGCCATTCATCAATGTGGATAGTGCACATGGTATTAATTTGTCATGTAAACGAAAATAAAAGTGTTTTGATTACATGAACCCAGTTGGCTAAAACATAGATGCTGGAGCATTCACGTCGCTGAAAACTACACTTAATTTACACACAGTCCGAACCACAATTGTGATTTAATGCAAGCCCAGAGCCCCTTAAAATAAAGCATAGGCTGAGAGTAATAAAAAAAAGTCTATTGATAATATTCATGTACTCCTGATGAATTGATATTTCACTGTATAATCATTGTATAATGGCCGAATAATACGGCAGAATGGCATTCATCAATTTATCATTTTTACCAACCAGACTGGAATCTCTGTCGCATCCATGAAATTCGCAATGGAACCATCACAGTACACCGTAATGTCGAAAGCTTGAC
>NC_061819.1:13839363-13844363 GCF_019202785.1 Penaeus chinensis | reverse complement strand
TATATATATATACATATATTTAGACACATACATATATACATATACGTGTGTATATATATATATATATATATATATATATATATATGTTTGTATGCATGCATGTATATGTGTGCATACATATATATATATATATATATATATATATATATATATATATATATATATATGCATGTGTTTATATATCTATAGGCCTATATGGATGGATGGCTATATCATGCATGCCCCCCACGAAAAGAAGAAGAAGAAGAAAAAAAAAAGGCGCTAAGCAACGACACCCAGCCCAGCAAGTGGCCGTGCCATGCCATACGGCCGTGCGCAGCCAGCCTTATTACCCGCTATCATATTACGACTTGTTCGGTCATTACGCTCTTTGTGGGCGACCCAGGCAGCCCCGGACGCCGCGGGAAGCGCCATTGTCTCCCGGCACACGATCGCGTATTATGTGTCTAATACGTGCTAATAATGTCCAGTGATTGATCGCGTGACAATCTTCTTTATTGGATTATTCTTGTTTTTATTCGTCTCTTGAGTCTCGGGCATTGAAGATAATGTACAGATTAAACGGAGGAATTACTTTTATATAATAGCTTGTCTTTTTTATGTCCCATGCAGTCGTAATCATGAGTAATCAGTGTAATCAAAGTCCGACATGCCACAACACGCACAGAGCCTCATAATGGTAAAAAAATAAATAAGTCATGACTACGGTTTTAAGTACAGTACACCCGTAAGTACCAAACATACATAGAAGTTGAACAAAATAAATCGCCCCATGCTTACAGATGGCAAAAAACAAATCATAAACGTGATTTAAACTTAAATAAAGAAGAAAAAAAAAGTAAAACAAAAATATGTACTTCAGGAAAGAGACACCGTATGAATTCTTTCAACGAAAGGACCACAAAACAGATGCGGGAATGCCATATCACCCCCAAATTTATCCTGTCTTAATGAAAAAAATAAAAATAAATACAATAATATATAGTAACCCGCACTAGCCAGTGACCAGAGCGGCGGCGATGGCAAGCCAGGGCGGCGAGAGCAAGCCACCAGTCGCAGTCACCAAGCCAGGTCACCCACCATTATTAATGTGATGGCCTGGAAAGCCCCACCAAAACATCGGGATAAGTAAGATATGTTGCCAGGGGAACGTAAGCTTATCCCCCGACCAGCTGATGGTACTTTTAAGCCTATTTGGCCTCGCCCAAAATTGTCTTTCGTTTTTTGGCCTTCAGAATGATCTCCTAATGTAGCTTTCTCCCGGGGTATTTGTGGAGCGCTTCCCCCTCCCTATCGCCCGTGATCCAACCATCTGCAGTTTGTCAGGATGGTCGAGAAAGAAACGTGTTCGAATTGCTTGGCAGTCTTTATGGACAGTTATCATAAATTGGATGACAGAAAGGGGCGGGGCCGCACTTACAATCAGACAATGATATTACGACATGATGGCGATGATGCTACGGCCGCGATGTCTAGTGGCTCTGACAGGCCGGGAGATGGAGGGAGGAAGTAGGAGAGGAAACGGGGGTGAAAGCAGAAAAAAAGAAAAGGAGAAAAAGAAATGTGTTCTATACAAGTAAGGACCAGTTTCTGTGTGTGTGCGGGCGTATGTATATCTATCTATCTATCTATCTATCTATCTATCTCTCTATCTATCTATCTATATATCTATCTATCTACACACACACACTCACACACACACACACACACACACACACACACACACACACACACACACACATATATATATATATATATATATATATATATATATATATATATATAATACAAATATGCATATACATACTTATGTTTATACGAGCGTATATAGAAATGTAAGTTAACTGGTAAATAAATGCATAGTTTATTGAAAAAAACAACATTTAAAATTCTATTCTGAATAACATAGGGAATGAGCTCAGGCGAATACAACAAAGAACCTCAACTTCCTTACATATTAATCGAAGAAACAAAGAACCAAGGCTATGTAACAAGATGTGCTCAAGAAATTTGAGGGCATTTTTTGGGAAGAGATGTGAACAAAAACTAAGCTAACTAAATGTTAGTAAATCAGGAATCGATCCGTTTGGGAAAAAAATATCCATAAACAATGAGCAAAATGACAAGATCCTTTAATGACCTTAGCTGATAGCCTTTGAATAAACACACACACACACACACACACACACACACACACACACATACATATATATACACACACAATAATAAGAAAGAAAAACTATCACAGTCCCCCTCTCCTCCACGAAAATTTACTTAAGAAAGGAATAAAAGGAAAACGGAGGTAAAGGGAAAGGAAGGGAACTCAGGGGTCAGAGGGGTCGAGGGGTGGGGGATGGGGAGTGGGGGTCAAAGGGTGCCTGGAGGAGGGGTCTAACGGGGGTCAGAAGAGGGGGGGAGCGGTCAGGGTGAAGGGTGAATGGTTTAGGGGATGTATCGACTAGGGTAGAGCGTACACAGTGTTGTTCTCCGGATTACTATATCGCGTGGTGATGCAGGATTTACATAGGGTGATGAGGCGCATTATACCACGATGCCGTGTTACATTGTAATCATTTAGGAATTAATTTTCTATTTATTATTTGCTGGCATGACGATCCACTGAACAGGATCATGGTAACACAGGCATGATGTGAAGGTATTTCGGGTTTGCTGACACTGTTTTTCTTTTTTTCGTTCCATTTTTTTTTTTTTTTTTTTTGTCTATGATGAAAGATGTCCTTCCTGATAATAATGTATGAGGAATAAATGAGATTGACAGTAGTAATTCCTCGCAAGGACACTGCACCAAAACCACAAATAAAAAAGCCTAAACAAAAGAATGATAATTACAATCAAAACAACCGCTCACAACATCAAACACAGGCCCACACGAACAATCATCTAGAATTTAGACATAAAGACAACTACCAAATCAACATGTATTTCTGCCATTTTCTTTAACAAATTCATTATTGAGCAACCACAACTTATCACAACAACGATTCCCAAGCAACCTCGCCATTATCAATCACTTTCCATTTAGTTATTACGCTTTTCCTCCTCATCAAACGCCTCACGCTGTCGCCCTCGCTTTATCCGGCGTAATCAATGCAATCAATAAAAAGTTAGTCATGCATTCCATCAACAGTTATTTTCATTTTTGACAACACGCAGCCAACTTTTTCAGGGAGAGAATGCAAGGGAGGGAGACAGGGAGAATGAGGGGGGTGAAAGGAAGGGAGAGAATATGAGGAAGGGAGATAATGTAAAGGAGGGAGACAGGGAGAATGAGGGGGGTGAAAGGAAGGGAGATAATATGAGGAAGGGAGATAGGGAGAAGGAAAGGTGTGAAAGGAAGGCAGAGAATGCAAAGGAGGGAGACATGGAGAATGACGGATAAGGGGAAAGGAACAGGAGGAAAGGATAAGGGGAAGGAACAGGAGGAGAGGAGAAGGGGGGTTCGAGGGAGTGGAAAGGAGAGAGAGAGAGAGAGAGAGAGAGAGAGAGAGAGAGAGAGAGAGAGAGAGAGAGAGAGAGAGAGAGAGAGAGAGAGAGAGAGAGAGAGAGACATGGGAAAAGAATGAAAGAAAGAGGGAGACAGGGTAAATGAGGAGATAAAGTTTAGGAGACAAGGGAGAGAATAAGTGGATGATTGTCTAAGAAAGAAGAAAAAGGGAGTGTGGACGGGAGGGAGAGGAGAGAGCGAATGCGGAGGGGAAAGCACGAGAAGAAGACAAGGAAAGAGGAAGTGTGGAAAGAAGGGGAGGGAGAGGGGAATAATGTGAAGGAAGCAAATGGAAAGAAGGAAGGAGGGCGGAGGAGAGAATGAGAGGGCCTTTAAGGGGAAAATGGAACGTGGAAGGGAGGTAGGAAGTGGGAATCAGAAGAGGAGGGGAGGGGAGGGGAAGGAAGAGAGATGGAGAGAGGGAGGGATAAAGGAAAGAAAAGAGGGGAGTACAGGGAGAAGAGGAGGAAGGCGGAAGAAGGGAGAACTGGAGAATAGTGGAGAGAAGAATAGGATGGGAGAATAAATAAGAAAGAGAGAGATAAGATGTTATGAGAGGATAGGAAAAGGGAGGAGAGAGGAGAGAGGAGAGAGAGAGAGAGAGAGAGAGAGAGAGAGAGAGAGAGAGAGAGAGAGAGAGAGAGAGAGAGAGAGAGAGAGAGAGAGAGAGAGAGAGACAGAGAGAGAACCAAAGCAAGAGAGAGAGAGAGAAAACCGGAGAGGGGAGACAAAAAAAAAAAGAGAGAGAGAGAGAGCCAAGGCAAGTAAGACAAAGAGACACGACCTCCAGCGCCGTGGCCTCATGACGCATAACCAGCCGAACGACGCATGTATATAAACGACGGATCAACAACGCATTTCATTACCAGAAGGATATAAAATACACAACACAATTTCTGCCTTTCTCCCTCCCTGCCTCCCTCCGTCTCTCCCCACCTTCCTTCCTTCCTCATAGGCCGGGGTGTGGATGTGTGTGGGGGGTGGGGGGATATGCACAGGGGGGTGAGGGGTCCAGGGGGGAGGGAGAGGATGGAGAAGGGGGAGGGAGGGTGGAGGGGGAGGGTAGTTGTAATGGCGTGGGGACGGACGGTGCACGCTTATATATATTGTCTGGGTGAGGCATCCTGGCAACTTAGGCTCGGGGAGACATTTTGACCAATGTTATATACCAACTCGGTGTCACATCTTTTTTAATTAAGTTGTCAGCCACGCAGCACAGTGCTATCTTTCTTGCGAGGTGTTAGCCAGCTTAGTCTGCGCCGGGGGTGGGAAGTGGGGGGAGGAGGGGACCCGAGAGGGGGGTGGCATAGGCGTGAAAAAGCAGGAGGGGAGGAGGGGGGGTAGGGGGGCAAGGGGATGGTATAGGCGTGGAAAAGCAGGGAAGGAGGGGGTTAGGGGAGTGGGGGCAGGGAGGCAGGGGTAGGGGTGGGGGTCTGCAGGAGGATAGGGAGGGCAATGGATAACGAAGACGAGTAGGAAAAGGAAAAGTAAAAAG
>NC_061819.1:13816863-13831863 GCF_019202785.1 Penaeus chinensis | reverse complement strand
TTCAATATATGTACACATGCACACCCACCCACCCACATCCACATTCACACACACACAAACACACACATATACATGTGTATGTATGTGTGTGTGTATGTATGTGTGTGTGTGTATGTGTGTATATATGTGTGTGTGTGTGTGTGTGTTTGTGTGTATATTTATATGTGTATATATTTATATTTTCTATATATATACAATTCATATATACATAAATGTATATGTATATATATACATATATATATATTATATATATATATATATATATATATATATATATATGTGTGTGTGTGTGTGTGTGTGTGTATATAAATGTAAGTATATATATATATATACATACATATATATATATATATATATATATATGTGTGTGTGTGTGTGTGTGTGTGTGTGTGTGTGTGTGTGTGTGTGTGTGTGTGTGTGTGTGTGTATATAAATGTAAGTATATATATATACACGTGTATATATATATACGTATACATAAACACACAGTGTAGGAAATTGAAAAAGGTATCTAATTCATAATAATGTATAAACTCATTTATTTACCACCATCTTTTATTTACTATAAGGAATTCCAGAAACAAAACTTCCATGCAATGATCACGCGGTGTTCCTGTAAAGGGCAGCAAGGGAGCCGTCATGCGTGCATGGACGGAGAGCAGCGGTGGCTACAGGAGCAATTTTCAAGCTCTCTTGCCACGAGATATGCTGACTGCCCGAAAAAAGCTTGAATTTGATAAAACAAGAAAGAGACAATAAATAACAATAATGGTAATGATACTAATAATAATGATGATGATATTGGAGGTGTGTAATGGAACACACCAAGAACAAGAGCCTGAGCAGCTACGGTTTGATCGTTGAAATGCATCCGATAGCTACTACAGGAATTTATCTCAAAAGTCCAAATAATCATTAAATTGTCTCCTGTTACAACGCCCTTCTAAATCCAAATGCGGTCCGCGAAAGCAATGCTTACTCATGTACCTGGGACTTGAAATACAAACAACATGAACATTAAATGCAGAATATCACAAGGAGACTCGCAACTCCTACTATGCGCATCTCTTACTGCTGTGTCTACTGAAGAAATACGAACATAGATACAAGATTAAGAAAAATCGATAAATCATCTTTATCTCCGATTAATTCAAATTAAAAAAAACAGATAGAGAGAACCACCACAAGAAGCTTCTCCAACAAATCAAGCCAAATGAGTGAAGAAAAAGGCAAAATACCAAGGTTTACGAACCACATCAAAAATACAGTAAACACTACGCAACACTGGCGCCGATGTAGCCCAGCAGAGGAATCATACGCAGAGCCAGACTAAAATTGGACACGTGAGGGTTTTATTAAGGCTTCCCAAGACTAAAAGCCTTCCCGCGAGAAACAACCAGGTAAAAACTATGGAATTTGAAACAATCTCAAAATGTTACTCGCGCGATCAACATGTTGAAACGATCAACCATTTTGTAGCGGGAAGCCCTATACTGGTTTCCGAAGAGTGCAAAGATGGACATGACAAGACTGAACATTCCATCTATCCAAGTTATGCCGACACTACAAAGCACCATGTTCTGAAAACTGGCATGAACACCCCCGTTGCCGGAACAGAGGAAGGACAACGTTACTATTCTATGAGACTAAAATGAATGAAAGAAAAAGAAAAAAAATATGACATGGTTGCTGAAGGCTACACGAAAAGTCTTCAGTGACATGACAACTCATCCAACAAAATGATTTCAGTAAAATAATTTGAATTGCCACAAGAAAGCGTCAATTCCCCCTATAATCACAAGTGAACTTCAACGAAAAAGAGCACAAATAAACATAATGAAAAGATACCTCGACACTCAAAACTAAAATTCAAAAGACAGCTTTCAGTGGATCAGTTCATGTATAACGGAGAGCAATGTTAATCTAAGCTGCATCAATCATGCAAACGCAGGCTGTGATAGTTGAATGCAAACATGCACATTGCCTCGCGTCTCGAGCGATGACTCGGTAGAGGGTTGCAATAAATACAAATAGAAAAAGAGAAAATAAAAATCATACTACAACTACCATCAATGATAATAATAATAATAATAATAATAATTATTATTATTATTATCATTATAATGATAATGAAATATCGGAAATACTGATAAGAGCAATAAAGACAACAAAAATAACAACAACAACAATAATAATACCAATGATGATAATGGTAATAGTGATTATGATGATAGTGGTGATGATGATGAAGAGGATGAAGATGAAGCTAAAGATAAAGATAAAAATGATAAAAACAATAGCAACAGCATTGGCAACAATACTAAAATACAAACACACACACACGCGCGCACACACATCCAATACCGTATACAAGGCTGTTGTCAACATTCCTCCTCTGGCTGACTCTTATTTTACATCCCGTTCTCTCCCCATGCTCAACTTCGCCATGCCAAACCGCCTTCACATCGCTATTCCTTAAACCACTAACATTCCCTTTCCTCTCTCACTCTTCCTCCTCCTTTTCTTTCTCCCTTTTCTCCTTCCTCCTCCTCCCGTTACTCCCATCTCCTCATTCTCCTTCAACATCCCTAAACTTCCTCCTTCGCCATATCTCTTATTCCTCTTCCTTCTCTTATCAATATCCTCCCTTCTCCTCTTCCTCCTAGTCCTCCTTCCCCTCATCTTTTTCTTTTTCTTCATCTTCTTCCTCCACCTACTCATTTTCTTCTTCCTCCTCCTCCTCTTCCTTTCCCCCGGCCTTTTTCCCCCCCACCCGTCCTTTCTCATTTCGAATTCCATCTCACCTTCCCGTATATGGACGACGAGATTTGAGACGAGAGGCAAATGAGTTCGAAGTAGACAACACCAATTTCACAGTCAGTGGAGAAGTGCCAGTTACACTACAAATAAACGTCAACTTCACCGCACGAGAACATAAAGCATGTGTGCTGCTGGGACCTCGAGAGCCCACACCAAAACAGATGGACCTCCGGAGCAATGCATACTCACTGGCTGCTCCTTTACTCCGTGTTCTCACATCTCCTGTTGTAAGTTAGCCTCTTCTCTCTTCTCTCTTTTCGCTTTTCTTTTTTATCTTTGTGTCTATTATTTTTCTGGTTATCTCGTTCTTTCTCTCTGATTTTGATTCTTTCTTTGTCGCTTCTCTTCATCTAACATCTTTCCTCTATTCAAAATCATTTACGTCCCTTCCCTGCCTCGTCTTTCCTTCTCTCCTTTCGCCCGTCTTACCGATTCCTTCTTCGCCATTTCCCTTCTTCTTTCGTCCTTTCTCGCGCCCTCATTCGAGCCCATTTTCGCTTCTTCGTTGTGACTGATTTCTTTGGATCTTTGGCTTGCTCTCCCTTACGAATCCAAGATGCGTTATTTCTCGTTGCGGAAATTGCGGCTTTATCTCCCGTGCTCTGGCAACTCCCTCAGCCCTTTGCTTTGTTCATTTGGATTCCGCTTGGATTTCCATTTGTGTGCTTGCTGGCTGGCCTCTGCATTTTCACCTTTTGCTCTCAACTAAATAGGGTCATTTCTTTGGCTGATTGATAAAATAATAAAAATGATAATGATAATAGTAAAAATAATAATACTTATAAAGATAATTACATATAGAGACAAGGGGGAAGAAGAGCTTATGGTGATTTTTTCTCTCTCCTGTTATAAGGGTCGCGCAATCTGGTTATCTAGTCCTCTTCATTCTGGATTATTTTCCCCAACTTACTTTTCTATTTCCTGTTTGTTTTTATCTTTCTCCCCTCCGGCTCTATCTTCCCCATATCCCCTTTTCCATTTGTCACCGTGTGCTTGAATTTCCTTCCCGGCCTCGTGCGAATGCAGCGACCCCTTTTTGTCACATAATCCAGATTCCCCTTTTTTCTCTCCCCCCCCCCTCCCCCTCTACCCTATACCCCAAAGTTTCAGTCGCTCGTTCTCGTTATTCTCAAAACATATTTTTCGCCCCTCACCGTCCCTGGTCATTCGTATTCACCTTCCCACCTGTTACTAGGTGGAAGTCGAGAGAGCCGAGAACCCTCTTCCACCACCCGACCTTCACCACCCCCAGCCTACCTCATCCCTACCCTACACTACCCTCCCTACACCCTCCCTACCCCTATCCCACCCTACCCGCAGTCTGCGAATCGCTTCCCTGGCGGCATCTGGTATATACGTTCTATTTTTCGCGTCCCAACCGTACCCTGGAGATCCCCCTCGCATTTCTGTTTATGTAAACAAGTGGATTACCAGCCATAGCTTACACTAGCAGTCGGGATACACAAGATCTCTTATGCGCGGACGTGGATCTCGAGACATACTTCTTGCAAAGCTTCAGATATCCCCAACTTCTGGCCCATGAACAGCGGGCTTCTCCGTGTTATCTGTTCGCCTTCTTTTACAAGGGGGAACAGGGAAGTGAAAGAAAAAAAAGTGTCGAGAGCGAGTAAAGGAGACAGAGAGAGAACGACATGGAAGTAAAGTGTGAGAAAACATAATTAAATTAGTATAGTGGTTTAATGTAAGTTGAATGCTTTGTTTGCTGATAGATATGATTTCAGCATCAAAGGTAAAATAATACAGAACACTGTTGCACATCCATACTCCCACAGATATATACATACATACATATATATATATATATATATATATATATATATATATATATGTGTGTGTGTGTGTGTGTGTGTGTGTGTGTGTGTGTGTGTGTGTGTGTGTGTGTGTGTGTGTGGACGTGTGTGGATGTGTGTGTGTGTGTGTGTGGATGTGTGTGTGTGTGTGTGTGTGTGTGTGTGTGTGTGTGTGTGTGTGTGTGTGTGTGTGTGTGTGTGTGTGTGTGTGTGTGTGCACCCGCATCCGCACAGGCATATACACACACATAAATATAAATATAAATATATGCATATATGCATATATACATACATATATACATATATATACATATAAACATATACATATACATATATATATAAATATATATATATATACATATATATACATATATATATACATATATACAGATATTCGTGCATACAGACATACATAATACAAATATAAATGCATGCATATATAAATATATATATATATATATATATATATATATATATATATATATATATATACACACACACATACACACGTTTTACACATAATGGTGCCGATGACAATAACTTTAGTTATATTTTGATGTTAAAAATGAAAAGACGATGAGAGAGAGAGAAAACAAAAAAGAACAAACTAGTTTAATTACTGTGATGATGATATTAACGCTGATTAAAACAATGGTAACGAAACATAATAATAATGATAAAATTACAATAATGATAAGAAGAAGAAATACATACTAAATGTTAATGTTAATGATAATAATAATAATTGAAATAATAATGATAGTGATATAATTTTTTTAATGATAATAATAATAATAATAATAATAATAATAATAATAATAATAATAATAATAATGATAATAACAATAATAATAATATAATAATAATAACAACAACAGCAACAATGACAATGATAATGATACTATAATGATAATAATAATAATCATTACAATAATGATGATGATGCTCTATCTATTTATCTACCTACCAATACATATGTACATATCTATCTATCTATCTATACGCAAACACATGTGTGTGTGTGTGTGTGTGTGTGTGTGTGTGTGTGTGTGTGTGTGTGTGTGTGTGTGTGTGTGTGTGTGTGTGTGTGTGTGTGTGTGGACATAATGTTTACCCTTTAGTTCTGTATTTCTTATTGTTCCTCATTCCTGAATTTAAAAAAATCCACTCCTCGAAAATACATAAGCAGGAAAAACAACAAATGCAAAAAAGGAAAGAAAGAAAGAAAGAAAACAAACATGTGAATAAAGTTAAAGCAAGTTCATTTATGACTTTCGCCCGGGCTCTCACCAAGATCAGCTGGCAAGTTACTATATATCATTAAAAAATCTCTCTGTACGTCACGCTTTTCTGTACCATTCTAGAATATTCTTACGGAACAGAGGGCTTTACGCTAAGCCGAAGCGAACTCTTTCTATTGCCATTAACAAGTCCGCTTTTAATACGGCGGTTAATCCAAGATCAATACAGTGGGGCTTTGAGTGCTATTATTACCCAGTCTGAAGTTGGCATTACGCCTTTACTAGATTCGGGTGCAATCATGTAAAATGAATCACTTAATAAATAAAAGCTAATATTAATTTATTCAATTAGAAAATAGCATCTATTTGAAAAAGATAAAACATAAAAGGCATAAAAATACAAAAAACAAAAACAAAAACAAAAACGTAACTTGACAGATACAACAGAAATATCGCAAAAATGTTTCACTCCATTTGCTAAGCGGTCTGTCATTAAAAAAAAAAAAAAAAAAAAAAAAAAAATCCAGTCACTAAACCTCACTCCTTACCTCCTCATCACTCGGCCTCATCACATCCCTTGCACGCGACTCTCATCACACCGAAACTGCACCGAAACCCCGACTAGCGCTTCAAACTCTGCTAACTAAGTTACTATCACAATAACTATCTATTACAAACTGTGCGAGAACACTCATATTCCTAACAAACTTTATTAACCCGTACTATCACAACTAACAAGTGAGTGCATGGTGGATGGGGCAGTGTGGTGAACGTGGCTGGTTAATAATAGATTATTTATACACTTATTTATCTACCTCTCTATCTGTCTGTATATTTACCTATCCCCTTGTCTGTTTAATTATTCACCTCATCTATCTGTTTACCTGTTTGTCTAGGTAACTTTATATCCTTTATTTCCCTCTGTATTTACTATTTTCTTTACAAACACTCAATCCCGTAAGTGTGCGGGAGCGTAGGTGACACTGATAGATAGTTTAAGTGAAAGCAGATCAGAGGAAAGATGGGTAGATACGGTAGATGGAAATCGGGGAGGGATAAGCTAGCTGCAATCAGGGGGAGAAGGGTAGATACGCCAAATGAAAATGAGGGGAGAGGGTTAACGCGGTAGACGGGAATAAGGGGAGAGTGATTAGCCAGGTGTGAAGAGTGAAAAGAAGATTGGGAGAGAGAGAGGGGAGTAATGTTACTTCCTCTTTCCAGCTTCTCTTTGTGCAGCCAATCACACACCTCAAGAGCAACAGCGGTCGATCTATCTTTCGACTGTCTATCAGGGGTGACAATGATTTAGAATGACGAAGGCGTGAGTAGACGTGACGTGTAGAGTGACGAGGGTGTGAGTGGGCGTGGTTGGCGGGCGTGCCAGAGGAGAGGTAATATGACCTAATGTGGATAATGGTCTCCCAGCCGCTCATTACCTTGGTTATTATCGTTCTGGCCACACCATCTCGTGCTCCCCTACTTTGCACTACATTTTGGCAACACTGATAATGAGTGTATAATTCATTATTAAATGACTCCCTTTTGATGACAGCAAGCAAATGTTTTTTCTTCTAAAATAAGTGCCTTACTAGTGTTCATTGCCCATTTAGTCGAATTCTTACAAGGGATTGTTGGACAGAATGTTAAGTTTACTTAAAAAAGGAAATGCAACATCCTTGGAAGAACATGAAGAATATATATGACAATGCTCTATCTGGTTGTTACACAACCATGGATTTCACTCTATCCATCTATTTATCTATCTATCTATATGTGTGCGTGTGTGTGTATGTGTATGTGTGTTTATGTGTATGTATGTGTATGTGTGTGTGTGTGTGTGTGTGTGTGTGTGTGTGTGTGTGTGTGTGTGTGTGTGTGTGTGTGTGTGTACGTGTGTGTGTGTATGTGTGCGTGTGTACGTCCATATAATCAGAGCAGAAAACTAGGCCCTACATGTGTGAGTTGCCAGCTCACTTCCGCGAGGGAACAGCACCCGCCCTCAATCCTGCTGTTGTTAAAATGAGCATTTACAGTACTACAATAAAATCTAATGGACAATCAAAGTTAAGACGACATGACATCCCATGCCGCCGTTGTCACCGGCCTCTGACGAAGGCTCTTCCTCCGCTCTCATTTTTGGACACAGGGGAATATATACTTACACGCATATCTCTCTATGTGTGTGTGTGTCTATGTATACACACATATATATATATATATATATATATATATATATATATATATATATATATACCCATACATCCATACACTTATATGAATGTATGCATGTATACATAAATGTATGTATACATGTATGTATTACGTACGTATACACACATAGTGCGACGAAACACAATATTCGATTGCGTAACCACGTTTCTTTCGATCAAATCGCCGGCCACCAAGCAAACAACCATACGAGATTCCACCTAAAGCTACGTCACTATAACGAAATAAGAGAACAAAGAACGAAAAAGCGAGGCATGGATTCACATGAAGAACATTTACCAAACAAAAAAAACGAGAACATGATGCACGGATCCCAAGAACGAAAACCTTAACGACACCGAAGAACGAAAATAAAAAAAGGGCACACGAGATTCGCATCGAGAACATCTTCCGCAGAACAGAGAACAGGCTGCGTCACAGTAATGTAAATTTGATTAGCAACCTCTGCGGCCACGAGTCAGTATACGGAACGAGTTAATTGCCCCTAAAAAAAAAGAGTGGATTGTCCCTCTGCAGTTCCTGACGAGGGGACGGAGGGCGGAGGAAACGAGGAAGGGGAGGCGGCGGGAAAGGGCTAAGGTGGAACGGTCACGAGGGCTGCCGGCGAGGTTGCTGAACATTAGGAGGAAAAGGAGAAAATGTCTAAGAAATCACCACAAAATAGACCAAACAAAATGTGTAAGAACTTTGAAAAAAAAGAGAAAAAAGAGGAATAAATAAGTGTTCGTGTTATGATAATCTAATTTTCTTTACAATGGGCAAAATGTAAAACAACCCTTTTTATCTTCAAAAATACACCATTAGGGACACTTCAAAAACCCTTTGATAATAGTAGAGCTAGAACTTCCACCTAAAAACTAGCAATACTCTTCCCAAGACTAATAGCAAGATAACTGCAATAGAAACTAATTGCTGTAATATTCACAGAATTCGCCCACCTCCACCGACGACGCAGAGGGAAAAAACGACGTAAAAATAAAACAAGAGAAAGTTATCCTAATCTAAAATGCAACTGAGCAGCGTAAATTTGTAAATAAAAGTTAAGTTACACGCAATTAAATTAGGGATATGTAAAGGTAAGTAAAGCATTTAACATAGCCACCTCTAATAACATCAAAGCCAGTAGTAACAGCCAAGGTAATGGTAATACAGTATCCTAAGTAACTGTGGACAGTGTAATACTATTACAACGAAGAATGCCCTTAATAACTGAACAATTAATTACTAATAGGCAATAATACGGTACTCTTATTTACTCTGAACAGCAGTATCATTGACAACTCTGAGCAGCATAATAATAGATAATGATGCAGTGTCCTTAATACCTCTGAATTGTGTAATAATAAATAATCAAGAAGTGTCTTTCATATTTCTGAATAATATAATAAACAAACAATAACACAGCATCCTTCATAACACTGAATAGTGTAATAATAAACATCACATACTAGACATTCGATAGATAAAAGATACATCCCCGATATATAAATAATAGATGCTCGATATACAGTAAACACATATTATAAAAGCCGATACTAGACAACAGATACATAATACATATTAGATAGACATAAACTAGAAATTAGACAGGCACATACGAGAAGCAAACACAGTATAACAAAGAACAAAGATACACAATCAAGATACATTGTGGATACTAGATAGATATTATAAACTGGACAGACATACAAGCAGCAGACACAGCATGTCGAAGAACAAAGATACATAATAGATACATAATGGATACTAGATAGATACTAGAAACTGGACAGACATACAAGCAGCAGACACAGCATGCCGGAAGCGCCACGAAGGCATCGGGAGGGAGTCGCGAGGACGGCCTTGATAACGGGTTTTTGCATGACGAGTCGCACAATTACTCCGCTACAACGACCATAAAACTTAAACACTGACTCGTAAACGTTTAAAATATCTTGAGAAACGATGACGCCGCGCAAACTGAACCCTTACATGTGAATAACTTTCTAGTAATGACAACGATAAGGACTGCTATAAATAGTGATTACGAATAAACGGTTCGAGTGAATGAGTAAAGGAAAGGCCCATACTTATTCATAAACAATATTTCTATTTCTTTTTCGCTCAATACCCTACCCACCCCTATCTCTGTCTGTCTCTCTGTCTCTCTTTCTGTATGTCTGTCTGGGTCTGTCGCTTCCTTTCTCCCTTCCTCTCTCTCTCTCCCTCCCTCTCCCTCTCTCTCCTACCCCTCTCGCTCTCTCATTACGCGGAAATCATGTAGAGTCCCGCGTAATTTAAAGGCCGGGCCCCGTCGATTTAAACCCCACCTAAACCCGCGCCGGGGAAAACACAAACACGGGCGCCGGTAGTGCGAGGATCCGAGACGCATATAAACCACTTAAAGGGGGACACCTGCACTTCCTTTCTAATCCCGGGGGTCGTTAGCGCTCGGATGAAGCCCGGAGCACCTGTGTTCCCCTGGACCTACGAGACCTCTTGGCTGTAGGAAGCCCGGGCTCGGCCTATTTCCCCGCGCCAGAACAATATGAAGACTAATACACGCGGGGAGCATGCGTGAGTCGCGGCCGGGAGAGATTATAAAGAAAAATGACTTTCTCAATTGATGGGTGATGTTCCTGCGAGATTCAAGCATCCCTATGGCATCGTAATTCTTCATGCGAGGTTTAAATTTGCTTTTGAATATATGAAAACCTGATAAAGGTTATGTTAGCGGTCCAATCTCAACTCTGTATGGAACTGGCTCCAGGAGCATAGCTGATAGGAGCAGAGATGTGGGAAAACCCTTCTTCCTGGTTGAAGAAACGATTTTACTAAACGGAAATATGCACGTTTTGCTTCTTAATATGCCAGGGGAATTCAGACGTGAATTTTAAGAACAACATATGTCGTGTTCACTATCTCCTCCACGTCATGTATTACCCACCCTGATGAGATCGAGAATAAAAGCTGCATCTGAATAAAAGCCACATCATGATATAAAAAAATAGCAACACTTTATACACTTCCGCTTCACATTTTACTATCAGTATGCAGTCTTCCCCGCGAACCCTTTTCCATTCATCTCTCGATCTGAAAACTTCGGCCATACTCCATCGACATGTCTCGCTCGTCCCAAAACGCTTCCAGTCATCTTTTTCTTCTTCTCTCTCTCTTTCTCTCATCTGTCTTTCTTTCTTTCTGTTTACCAGTTTCATTATCTCCGTGTTTATCAACTAGACTTTATATATACCTATCACTTTAACGTTCACCAATCTGCACCTATTAAAATCTTCCATCCAACTACACCACACTTTCGGTACACGTCTTCTGTCTGTCTGTCCCTCGTTCTCTCTCGCTCTTTCTCCCTCCTTCCCGTTTCTCTCCTTCCCTCCTTTCCTTTACCCGTCCCCCTCCCTCCCTCCCTTTACCCCTTCTCCAGTCATCTCCCCACCTCTCACTTCCAACTAGTGGCAGCATAACTCCAGCATCCCGACGGGTTCAGATGAGGAATATGACCCGAAGCTGCCCCGACACATCATTCACTACCCGACGCTTACTCCGTACCGTCGGGGCGGCGCGGAAGATTAATGATAGCAAGCTGTAGGTTTGGGTAGGGGGGAGGTTTGGGTAAGGGAAGGAGTAGGTGTGGGTAGGGGTGTATGGGGGGGTTGGTGGGGGAAGGGGTGTAGGCGGGAGATGGGGGATAGGTGGGTAAAGGTGTAGCGGGGGGTGTAAGGAGGGATGTGGGTGGGGAGAAGGGGGGTTAGTTTAGGTGATTGGGCAAAGGGGGGGGGGGGGGGAGGTCACGGGCTCGCCTATGGCTCTGGGAATAAGCTGCTGCAGGAGGGAGCAAATGGGAAGTGACAGACGGAGGCAGACTATAAAATAAGTGATGAATTGGGGTTTCGGGGCGTCGGCGGAAAAAAAACACGTTCAAATTGGAGAAAGCGATGTACATAAATTGACCGATGCTCTACTTGCATGCAGGCTGATAATAATTCAGATAGCAATATACACACTGGGAATGATGGATCGTGATAGCAATAGTAATCACTGTAATTGTCCTTTTCCCCCCAACATCGCGAACATCCGTTATCTAAAAGCAAAAGACCTGTACTTCCGATAATGCAGCATAACTAATCCTAGTGATGTTAACCAAACCATCCGTAATTATCTCGAAACAGCATCTCCTTCATTATAGTAAGCCAAAGCTAATGTAAAGGAGCAGTAATTGCATTTCCACGAAATGAGATGCAAGCTTTCCTTCCGCTAAAAGACAACATTTGCAAACAATTACAAAATTCCTTAATGATTATTTCACCACAAGAGGGCATCAATTAAAAAGACGTGGACGCTTTCGTACACGTGGTTCAATTACAAGTTTCATTCTTTACAACATCTTATCAACACTATGTCACGCTATCGCTGCTGGGCTGCGAGGGTTTGAACCACCTCTAATGTATCTGTGTCTGCAGTTGCTTCTATACCTGCACGCAAGCTCATGCATACTTGCATTCATACACACAGTAAAGTGCACACGCACAGAGTGCACGCACATATACAAAGACAAACAGAAAGACAGTTACACAACCAGACACCCACCCACACCCACATCCACACACAGACTATGCCACTAAACCCATACTGAACAGGTATATTAATCTGCTCACCACATTAATTATTTCAAATATCATCTAATATCCAAAACGTAATATTCAAAGCAACTAGAGAGGAGAGAACTCACGTTGCATTGACACACGCCATCTTACATGAATATTGCACCCCCTTCATTCTCCCTTAAGAAAGGCGTTCTTGTCGTTCCCTTTGGCCTAAGAGACCGTGTAAACGACCCAGACATCGTGTACATTAAACAGGGGGGAAGGAGACGACGGAACTGGCTTCAGCGACGACCAACCAGCCATCTGACATTTACCAAGCCTTTTATTTAGCATCGGACAGACTCCACTGTGGACAGGTGTGTAAGTTACGTCCACCTAAACACAGAGGCAGGCGAAAGTAAATGGCAAAGGTGTACGTCACGATTCGTTCTGGGATATAACTACAAGCTTTGAAAGAAAAAAGGCAAAGGAAAGAAAGAAAGAAAAAAGAGGTTATTTCCCGGTGATCCAGGGCACGACCTCCACTTGGGACGGATACGCCCCAGAACACTACTACAGTATTCAACGTGACATGGAATACCTAAGTTGGTGCTCACTTGCGACAGCCACTGCAACATTCACGTAATAATTACTACTCATGATACCCCCTTCCCAGGACCACCGCAACCTCTTGCTACACCCATGAATACTTTAAACAACCTAGTTAACGTTTAATATCCGGGAATATTGGAATACATACTGGCTGTTAGCTACCCCTGCAGAATAACGAAACGGCAAAAGAATTCTTAAAACCGCAATATCGTTTTCCCCTTTTAAATTCTTCCATTCTCTGTGCTTCCTTCAACGCGTTCGTTCGCTTAACAATCACAGCGGACGGCAAGTCGCCTCTTTTACCTCTAATAACTCACTTTTCGATGACGCTCCGACGCCAATATTAGATCGCGCTAAATGAGCCTGATATATCAATTTGCACTTGGACGTGTGCTCTTTAATGATGAAATATTAATGGCGGCTCCGGTCTTCTCTGTACTCTATAAGAAAGAAAGAGAAAAGCGAGGAAAAAAAAAACACCGAAAAGGGGTGACAAGAAGAAGGAAAGCTCCACTGGGACTGCCGGGTCATAATAGTGGTCATTGTAACCTCATCATTTTTTTCGAGTTATGGCTACGATTATGTTATCTTCAAACATTTACATACTTTGAGTGAATTCTTATGTTGAAAATTTGACCGATGTGAGCTACTCTACTGTAGAAAAACACCGTCGTATTAGAATGAGACAATTAAATATATAGAAAGATAAGTACACCTGAAGCCAATTAACAAATATTAATAACACCTCAGCCATATAGAGAGATATGAGCTAATATTCCTCAAAGATATAGCAATACAAACTCTAGTTTTGGGTCATAAAGCTGAAAAAAGCAGGGGATACCGGCATAAGCGCAGCCAATAATGAAACGGAATGATTTAAGCAAACGAGGTGACCCATCCCCATTTTATAATAACGAAAAATCCCGCTGAATCTCAACTGATCAGATGTGATTATATTTTCGACTCAATCAATTTTTCACTTCATTTCCCGGGCGAAATGAGGTTATGCCAATCAACCTGGCAAAATGAGCGCACAACTTGACAGCCCTCGCAAGTGATTGTCAAGCTGGATTGAGTGTTGCTGTTAACGCTACGGCCTGATTCATCTTACATCCGATATCTGTCTCGAATCTAAAACATTGGAAAACACGAAGGTGATCTGATATGATTGTTTTAAACTCTCTTTTTTTCCCAGTATTATGGCATCAGGAGAAAAGAACATAGACTGTCCTTTTGTATATGAATTTGCCGCTTTTTTGAAAGGTCACTTTCATTATAGGTAATATGAAACTCGTACAGAGCAGATGGATCTACCTCGCTTTTTCTAACTCCCCGAATGTAATGACGTATAATAACAAAACTAAATAAATAATTCGTGTTGCAGTTCGGTAATATAGCAGTTCTTGTCGAAAACCTCCTTGAAAATGATATCCAATGACAAGGCTTCGGAGAATGGATGCTGCACGACCATTCTTACACCCAAACCGATTGGAATATTTGTGAACTTTCCCGCCTCTCGCGAGTTTAAAGTTGCAGTTTTCTTGTCTAGATCAACTTTGGGTCAATAAAGGTCAGTTTATGGGTTTTGATTGACCATATTTCCGAAGGTGATCCGACCAGCATCATATCCAGGGAAGCCAATCATGAACAACCCTCTGATCACATCCGGATGATAGCTTAATAATTGGGCGTCATCATCTCCCGCCG
>NC_061819.1:13809363-13814363 GCF_019202785.1 Penaeus chinensis | reverse complement strand
TATACGTACATATGTATTGTTCCTTGTGTATCCGTACCACATGAGAAATTCTCATCAATTAACCTAACATCGGTAGCAAATGTTTAAAAACATTTATCAACAATTAAACCATTAAATACAAATAAACACAAATTTGTATGTTTGGGAAAGGGGTACAAGACAATTTTAATCATAGTACAAAAACTAACTAACACACGTAGAATCAGTTACGGAAACGCCCTACTTTACTGCCCAGCATTGTAATTCAACATAGAATAAAGCAAACGGCATTATTAAATACAACTCCTGACATATGTTTTACAGCAAACGAGGATAGCGTGAGGCCGGCGTGCGTGAGACCCGCTCGTTTCGTTCAGAATAGCGAAGAGACGGTTCCCAGGGGCCGCCACTGACCAGCCTTCTGTCCAAATGAGAAAACAAAGCTAAGGGAAGTTATCCTGTGTTGTGTAACCTGTTTTCCCCTCCCCCGAGCCCTGGCCAAACGCGCCATTGGCCATTATGCCTCAAGTTTTCCACTTTTCCCCACGCGCATAACTAATAAACAATTGTATCTTGACATTTACCACTCGCAGTCGATCCCAAAGGCTAATTCTTGCTTCTTTTTTTTTTCTTTCTTTTTCTGCCTGCTCGCCCGTGGTACTCTCGGCCTCCCGTCCCGAGGCGGAGCAACAGTAGCCCAAGGAGACCAACTTGGTGGTTTTCCTCGGCAAGCAGTCACCTTATAATCATCCGCCTCTTGAATAATTACTGCCGAGGATTATCTCCGTGTTTTTAGCCCTCCCTTGAGAAGCCAGCCAACGTGGCGGAACGAATATTTACGAGTCTGCAAAGGTGCTAAGCACAATAATGAGAGTTAGTGAGCGTTGTGCAGCATCCACGCGAACTTTTGGCTGCATGTGTAAGCTGGGTGTGGTAGTGTGGTGAGAGGCTGGGGTAAGAAGGGAGGGGGGCAGGGGGTGGGGAAAAGGAGCGAACCCGAGCAGGGAGAAAGGGGGAAGGGGGTAAAAGGAAGGAGGGATATAAATGGTGGATAGAACGGTTTTCGTGGTAGGAGGAGGGGCATGGTTAGGACGGATTCGAAATCTGGGAAGAGTAGGGAGTCATAATAATAATAATAATAATAATAATAATAATAATAACAACAAAACAATAATATTAACAAAAAAAATAATAACATATTTCCTAATAAAGATAACAATGACAATAAGTGAGAAAGGGAAAGGACATACATAGCAGGGAACGTCGCAAAGGAGGGAAGGGTGCCATAACATTAGCAAGGATGAGGGTAAAGTGTAAGAGGTGGTAAGGAAAGAGAGGATGAGGCGATGCGTTTAGAGATAACGTAGTCCCAACAAGGGAGAGATAAAGAAGGTAGTTTTAGGGCTACGCTAATAAGCAGATATGGAAAAGTCATGTTGATACGGTGGAATGAGAGAGAATATTTGATGCGAAATAAATGAACTTTCAGAAAAGAGAGAGCCCCCCAAAAATGTTAGGGAAAATACGGTGCGTAAGAGGTGGGGGGTGGGGAGGGGAAGGCTTCATGATTATGGACTTTTTGTTACATTAGGCTACATTAACTGCCAAGACACAAAATAATAAAAAAAAGTAAATAAACAAACAATGCTCCGGGGATTTCCCAGATTGGTTGGTTTCTCTATTTCGGTGTTCACATTATATAGGATTTTGTGCAGCCATAAAGACTTGCTTCTCCTCCCTGTAGGCTCTAATGGAGTCCCCGAGGAATGTTCAATATCTCGAAAAGAAAGCCGATGTTCCTAAGACGCGCTCTGAATTTGCTGGCTCTCTTGACGCCTTGTAATTCCGAATCCTAATTAGGCACTGTCCTTGACGTCACCCTCTGGTCTTGTTTATTTTATCTCGCGCGCGCTTCCCCTCGTTTGGTCTCAAACTTGCTACATGTTTATTACTTTGCCCTCTGGTTTTCCCCTCTAGCCTCATGCTACTCTCCCTCTGATCCCTATCTAGCTCACGTTACCCCTATGATAGCAGCTCTAACCCTCTCCCTCCCTCCCTCCCTCTCTTCCCACTCCCTCGGTCCTTCATGTCCCCTCCGCTTGCTGGTTTACCCTTTGATCACGGCGGACCCCTTCCAGCCAAGCTTCCTACTTCGGTTCAGCTCCAGCTTTCTCACTAGCTCCAGCTTACACCTCCGGCAGCCTACACTTTCATCGCTCGAGTCCAAGCGGTCTTTGTATAGCAGCGCTTATAACGAAGCATCCGTTCGATTTCTTTGAGTTCATCGGGCGAAACAGATCTCCTTTTTTGCACTTACTTCTTTGTGTCACCGTCTGTGATAATGGTCGTTCCTCCAACCCATAGAAATCCCTTGTCCCTCGCCTTTTGTGTCTTCTAGCACCACCTCTCCTTCGTCTAAGGATTTTTCCCTCGTCCCCCCGCTGTAGTCCTGGACCAAACTCCACTTTCGTTGCGTTGCAAACATCCCATCTTGTTCTCCTTTTATTTTCTCTATCGCAAAACTTCCGAGAATGTGCCTTGCTTCTCTTCCCATTGCTAACTTCCCTTCTGTTCACTAAGTTCTTTTTCTGGTCTCTTGTAACTTTCCTACAAGAGGCAAACGCGCTATCCCCAATCCTGTAACACAAAAAATAAACATCTTAATGGCAGAAGAATAGCAGGACTTCCATGGCCAATCCACCATGGGCTATTACCCCCCTTCCTTTTCTAAATATTATCGTATTTTTTTCCCTCTCCTTCATTCTTTCTTTTTCACCACCCTGCTCGAGGCGGAGTACGCGGTAATCAATATGTTTCTAGCATGTTGTTAGCCCAGTCTCCTTTCAATTAACATAGTTTTGTAATAATGTCATTTCGCTCTACGTTATATTCCCAAAGAAGGCTTAATAGCTTATTGATTTCCCTACGCAGATTACTATCTTCGTTATCTACTCCTGATTTCCATCTTCTTTACCACCATATTGCAACAAGTCCTTCACGAAATATCAAATACGCTTTTAAAATGACGTGAGATATTATTACAATTGTTTTTGCAACCTATTTTTTATTAATATCTACTTTTCCCTTCTTCCACTTGTTAATTAAGCGTTATTCCTTTTTATTCATGTCTATTTCTATCTAATGAATTTATGTTATTATTATTCATTAATATTGTTTTACAGCATTTTCTTCTCCGCCATCTTTCTACATATTTCCTTTTTATCTGAAGTTAACTTCCTCCTTTCTTCCTTTCATTATCTTCTTTTTTGGCTTGCACTCCATCTTCCCCGCTTCTTACGTACGCCCCATTACCCTATCTTCCTTCTCCTTGTCCTCCTTCTCCTCCTATTCCTCCTCCTCCTTCTCATCCCACCTTATCCACCAGAAATTGGGGTGTAATTCTCCCGGTATCTTACATGTAAAACGAACTGTCCAGAATGGTGGCCAGTAATCTCGCGTAAAATTGCCACAGGGGAGACTCCGGCCCGACGACACAGCGGTAGTATTCACAAACAGAGCTCGCGGTCGAAAGTACCAGTGTTAGAACATGCATATATAATCGGACTTGGCAAGTGTGTGGAAACTATGTATAACGTAAATGGGTATATACACAAAGATCCATAAATAAACAAAACGCTTACACACGCACATCCCACCATCACAACACACACACGCAAACACACGCTCACAAACGTGTATACAATATACATACGCACGTATACTAACGGTGTTTATTTTTAGGATACACGCGGAAAAAGTTTTAGTGGGGGATCTCTAACGCTCTCTGCGGAGCCAACCTGGTTTGCTTAAGAATTGCAGTGTCGTAAAGATGTGATAACACCCCCACCCCCTACTCACCTACCAACGCCCCCTCTCTCCTTACATTCCACCCACCCCCCCCACCTCCTCTTCTTCCTCACAGTTGAGTGTGTGTAAAGCAAGAGACTTGGCTCGGTACACTAAGCGGCTATAATGAACAGTGAGAGGCAAGTTTGCAAAATCCATTCATCCACGTTTTTTGCACGAGTGTAGTCTTTGTCTTATTACTATATCCGTTCCATCATGCATACTTTTAACTGATAAACGAGATAGCAACCTAATGTACTTCAGAGGTAATATTAATTCAACTGTAAAATTAAGAGGAACTTAATTCAAAATGATGAGCTGATCCCCAAAGTAAATATTTAATCTTAACTAGTGAGATAATATCTGGCAGATTAATGGACCATGAATCCAGAACGAATGTGTTACTAATTACAATCAGATCACTTTTTAAAAATAAATACACCCAGAGTCCATTCTAATGATAGGGACATTTTTTTTTTTTTAAATCAGCGTATGAATTATGATCAAATAATAATACCGAGACCGGTAATGGATGCTAGGGGTAGCGAGAGAGATCAGGCTCCCCTCCCTATGCCCGTTTCATCCGGCCGGGCATCACCCAAACGCATCTTCTTAGCTCCATTTTTCCTTGGGACGGATTTAACGTGCACGCTCGTGTAATGGATGTTATATGTGCTTCAGTCTCGAGGGAGAGGGGAGGAGAAGACTGGCTCAGCCACACGGTCAAACCTTTTTTTCTTCTTTTTTATTTGACTCTTTTTATCCCTCTGTCTGATGATGGACTGACAGGCCATTATGCTTTTGCCGAGTTTCAGCATTCAGATTTTGCCCCGACTTCCTGAATTCCAGCCGTTACTTGCCAAAGTTTTGTGATCTACGGACTTGCCATGAATGCTCCCTTTTATGAGCGCCCGTCTGATGTAAACACGTCCAAAGTATATGGCTTGTTGAAGGAGCTGGGCGAAGATCTACGGCAGATATCCAGAATAGTGATACGGGGCGATATTACAGGATATATCAGGATTTTCCTTGGGCGGCAAATATACTATGGGTATATCCTAAGGCGTAGAACTACCGGTACGAAGGGGAGGAAATACTTAAGCTTCGATAGATTTTTTTTTCCCCTTTTTTAGGTTGGGTGGTATTTATTATTGTTACATTTGTCTGTGTTCATA
>NC_061819.1:13771863-13791863 GCF_019202785.1 Penaeus chinensis | reverse complement strand
GGTAAAGGAAGCAAGCCAATCAGGGTCGAGGTATACGCCAGGGGCTGCCACCAGATTTCCCTCTCAAATATTCATACTTCCATCAGAGAGCTGTACTACCCTCGTGTTCCCTCCGTTCCTCTCTCTCATTTCATCTCTCTTCATTTATTTCCGTCTATCTCTTAGCCCCCCGTTCATTTGCGCCATAATCGCCTGGTATGCCGCCATCTCATTGGCCCAGATTTATATTTTTTACTTGTCTTTCAGCTCTCTTTGTCTCCTGGTTATCCTCTCTCTCTCTATCATCATCTCTCTTTCTCTCTCTCTCTCTCTCTCTCTCTCTCTCTCTCTCTCTCTCTCTCTCTCTCTCTCTCTCTCTCTCTCTCTCTCTCTCTCTCTCTCTCTCTCTCTCCTTTTCTTCCCCCTTTAATCCTCTACATCTGTTATTTCTGTACCCTACAGTGCTAATTCATTCCATCTCCATATCTCTCTCATTCTCTGTTTTTTCTGTCCTTCCTCGTCCCTCTTTCTCTCTCTCTCTCTCTCTCTCTCTCTCTCTCTCTCTCTCTCTCTCTCTCTCTCTCTCTCTCTCTCTCTCTCTCTCTCTACATCACCTCCTTCTTCCCTAATCCCTTTTTCCCTATTTTCCTTCTCCCCTCTCACCCTCTTTCCCTTCCTCCCTCCCACCTTCCCTTTCCCCCTCTAAACCTTCTTTCCTCCCATGCTTCTCTCCTCACTTTTTCTCTCTTCCAGCTCCTTCCCTCCATCCCTCTCTCCCTGTCCACAATTCTTCTACTCCCCTCTCATCTTACTCCCTTCCCTTTCTCTCTCCCTCCTACTCTCCCTGTCTCCAATCCTGCCTCTCCCCTCTCCCCTCTTACCCTCCTTCCTCCCTCCCTGTTTCCCCTGTCCCCCTTCCCTCTCCACTCTTAGTGTCTCCCACTATCCCTTTCCCCCTCCCTCCCTCCTTCCTTGTCTGACCCCTGTCTTCCACTATCCCTCTCCCCTCTCACTCTCCTCCCCTTCCTCCCTGTTCTCCACGCACCTTCTCCCCTCTACCTCCCTCCCTCCCTCCGTTCCTCTCCCCTCTCCTTCACTCCCTCCCTCCCTGTCTCCCCTGTACCCTCACCACCGTCCCTCCCGGTTTCCCAGGCACCCTCCCTCCCTCCCTCCCTCCCTCCCTCGCTGTCCTCCACGCACTCCCTCCCTCTCGCTGAAAAGCATAAATAATATGCATAAACCGGTCAGTCGCCGCGTGTCAGTAGCTCCCTCCATCTCTTCTCAGTCTTCATTATTTTCCTTCTCACGTGTTGTTCTTTTCCCCCGCCCGGCCTCGCGTCCTTTAGCGTTTGTTATTCTGCATCGCGTCCGGATTTTTTGGTATCCGATTTTCTTTTTCCTTTAGTTCGTAAAAATACCCTCGGTGTTTTTTCTCTTCTCCACGTATACGAATTAACCGTACTGTGAAATATATTGTACGTGTATACAGACACGTATGCACAGATAAACAGACATACAGACAAAAAGGTAGAGAACAACATAAATGTGCACACTTATTACACACACACACACACACACACACACACACACACACATATATATGTATGTGTGTGTGTGTGTGTGTGTGTGTGTATGTGTGTGAATATGCGCGTAAGTATATGTGTGCGTGTATATGTGTGTGTGTATAGGTGTGTGTGTGTATGTACATGTAAGTGTGTGTGTGTGTGTGTGTGTGTGTGTGTGTGTGTGTGTGTGTGTGTGTGTGTGTGTGTGTGTGTGTGTGTGTGTGTGTGTGTGTGTGTGGCGTGCGTGTGTGTGTGTGTGGCATGCGTGTGTGTGTGTGTGTGTGTGGCATGCGTGTGTGTGTGTGTGTGACTGTGTGTGTGTGTGTGTGTACATATATATGTGTATGTATTTATGTGTTTAAATATTATATATATATTATATATATATATATATATATATATATATATAAACTCCCTCTCTCTCTCTCTCTCTCTCTCTCTCTCTCTCTCTCTCTCTCTCTCTCTCTCTCTCTCTCTCTCTCTCTCTCTCTCTCTCTCTCTCTCTCTCTCTCTCTCCATTCCTCAGGGTCTGTGTTCAATCATTCACCAACTTAAATATATGACCAAATGAATTTCAAAATCCACCCGGACTACACAGTTAGTCAAATTTTCGACATGTAATATCGATCAACAAATAAATAAATTAGAAAAGTAAATAAACAATTTAATAAGCAAATCAATTAATCAAAAAAGCAAGACTAAAATCTGTTGGGATCTGAGTTAGGACGAAAAGCTTTAGTTTTTATTCTACAAGGTATAAGTTGTACATATGTGTATATATATATATACATATATACATATACATACACATATACATACACACACATACACACACACACACACACACACACACACACACACACACACACACACACACACACAGAATCAAAGAGAGATAGAGAGAGAGAAACAAAGAGAGATAGAGAGAGAAAAACAAAGATATATATATATATATATATATATATATATAGAGAGAGAGAGAGAGAGAGAGAGAGAGACAGAGAGAGAGAGAGACAGAGAGAAAGAGAAACAGAGAGACAGAGAAACAGAGAGACAGAGAGAGACAGAGAGAGAGAGAGAGAGAGACAGAGAGAGAGAGAGACAGAGAGACAGAGAAACAGAGAGACAGAGAGAGACAGAGAGAGACAGAGAGAGAGAGAGACAGAGAGAGACAGAGATAGAGAGAGAGAGAGAGAGAGAGAGAGAGAGAGAGAGAGAGAGAGAGAGAGAGAGAGAGAGAGAGAGAGAGAGAGAGAGAGAGAGAGAGAGAGAGAGGAGGGAGGGGGAGGGGCTTCCGAGGAAAAGGAATATCTAAGGCACGCCCCGTGACTTCGACAAGACTCCAGGAGAAGTATAAGGATCAGGAGATGTCAGTCGGTCCTCTGACAGATGAGGGCCAGGCTCATCACTCACCCAGGCCTACAGGGGCGGGGAAAATATATTTTTTATGATCTCGTTTTGTGCTGCTAATGTTAGATCCAGCAATCATATATTCATTCCCCACGAGATGCTATAAAACCGAACGGACATCTTGATGCCCCTTGTGCTTCTCCCGTACCATAGTTCACACAAAAAAGGCAAAAAGAAAGAAAGAAAAAAGAAAACTCGAATGGCTCAATAATCATCAACACACAAAAGATCGCGGATCCAACAGCTGTTTGGGACCAGCACTAACAATGCAACAAGACGATTAAGAAAAAACTGAAGAGAATGAACATTAACAACTCTGCAGTGCGGAGGTTTGACCACTCGCTTGTTTGCATGTACACATAGGCGCAGGGCGGAGATGTGTTTCCGCGTCTGTATAATAATCACGAGGGTATGGTGCAGTGATGAAGATAGATGAACGCTCGTGCTTGCGGATGAGCGCTTCCGAGAGCAGACGACGATTTACTATTTTCCTCTCGTAACTGTGTGACTCGGGGAGCGTGAGCGTGTGTCATGTGATTCCTTTTATCTTATCCATTTATTTATTTTCATCTTTTGTGATTGGATTTACTTATACATATGCATTAATGGATAACTCAATCTCGTTATATGTGTAATCTATCTTTTGTACTTAAGTGTGTCTACCTGCGATGCACGATGCAAGTTCAATCACTATGTGTTCTAACTGCAAGCAAATACATATATAGAATAAACAATATGGTCATTATAGCGCAGTCACTCCAAATTTATTCTTCTCAAACATTCCTTATTACACCAAATTGCATGTCTAATCTAGGTTAGTCACGGATGCTGCACAGCTACGTATGACAAAAAAAAAACAATCGTTATCATTTCTCCTCTTTTTTAAAGTCCATTCATTACCAAAGCTAGTGCATTTACCACCAAAAGCCTCCAGATTACTGTTTAAGCCTGACAACAATATCCGTTCTTTACCACAATAATATGCTCACTTAGAATATTCCTTGTTACGATCACTCCCTTCCCTTAGCCTATAGAACAGGGTCGGCTTCCAGCGAATGCACTTCCATTTTCTGAGCAGCGCATATCCAACATATGCCTTTAGAGAGCAAGCTGACCCGCCACCACTACCACCTCTGCCACCACCTCTACCACCACCTCTGCCACCAGCACCACCACTCCACCGAGTCTGCTGTCCCTTGAGACCAATTTCCACAGGACCCTTGCGCCTCCCGGTCTTACCTCGTGGCCAATTAGTTTTCTTAAAAGTTGCCACTGTTTCTTCTCTACCTGCAGTGCGGTCAGCTACACTTCTCCTCACTCACATGACCTTAGTGCTCTCTCTCGCTTTCTGACTCTACTGTACATGCTGCGAGTCTCTTTACTTTACCCTTTGGCGTGGAATATTAAAAGAATAAACTGCCTTCCCTCGCTGTCGCGGCGGCTGTTCTCCCCCTCGGCCCCTTCTTTCAATAACTCGCATGACCTCCACGGCTTGGCCTTCCATTTCTCTCCGATTTCTTAAGGACACCTTTAATGGCTGTCTGTCTGTTGGTCGGTCTGTCTGTCACTCTGTATGCATTTATACGTTGTGGTGTGGTTGAGTGTGTACTTACGTACATTATATGTTTCACATACACGTGCAAGTGCTACCGTCCGTGCGCGTGTGCGCCTGTGTGTAAAAAGAGTGATTAAATGTGACTGACGGCTGATCCAACACTGATTGAATCTGTGATTAACTCTGCATACACACACACAGCTGTTGGGATGTATTCAATTCTCACTAAAACAGCGTGAGAATCATTAAATGACTGTATGAACGCCAATATTTGACTGCGTACATGTGCGTGCGTGTAGTTATTTGTGCAACACACTAAATGATTTCATGTTTGACTGCAGAGAACCACAACAGTATTTAGCAGTATCTATCCATTAGTTTTAGCGTCATGAATAAACGACAGTTATCCTTTCGCATTTTTAGCCATCATATAAAAACAGTGGACAACTCACAGAGTTATCATGATTTTCAAAATTAATAAACGCTATGTTGCATACATCAATTTATATGAATGAATATCAAGTGGCAAATAGTAGAAGGTTCATAGCGTTTTGATAACCCTTGTGCAAAAAGCGAGCTCCCATTTTGGGGGCATAAAAATACAAATTATTGCTTACCTTGGGTGTTGTTTAACTAATCATTCCTCCGACACGTACAACCATAATGTTGAATTTACAATGTTGTGCTGACTTCAGTGTCTTCCTCCTGCACGACGTACATTATTAAGACATAAAAAGCAACAACAAAAGTAACTAGAATCTATTTCCACACAAAATTTGCATGCGATATTCACACTGGTCATAAAACGTTCACTGCATACTTTAAAAGACACAGTAATAAAATTCTCGAACACACAAAACGCGTTTCATCAAACTGTAGGTATAAAATAAGCAAGTGTAAACTCAAAGCAGCATTAGGAATAATAAACTGATTCATTCATGCATTCTTACATGGATACGCAAGTGCACATCCAAATACTGTGTGCATTACCACAGGTAAATAAATACGTACAAGAGCGAGAGCAGCCATGCCCGTAATAGGAAAGGACACTGGTTATTACGTACACACATACAAGCTTCCGTAAAAGTGACAAACATTCATACAAACAAGTTCCCGACTACACTCACATGTGCACAAACGTGAGTAAAATACAAACTTTACGACTTTTAAAAAAACATAATGCTATATCATGCATAATATGTATAATGTCGGTGAAATTAATCAGTAAGCACAAAGAGACATTGAAGTAGTCAATGGAAGGAGGGAAGGAAGGATGGAGGGAGTAAAGGGAGGGAGGGGGGAGGGGGAGGGAGAGAGGGAAAGAGGAAGGGAGAGGAGAGAAGTGAGAGATGGAGGGAGAGAGGGAAAGAGGAAGGGAGAGGAGAGAAGTGAGAGATGGAGGGAGTTAGTCGAAGAGGGAAAGAGGATGTAAAAATGGGAGGGAGGGAAGGAGAGATCGACAGACATATAGAGGAAGATATACATAGGCAGATGGGTAATTAAAAAAAAAATTACATATAGCTGGAAAAAGATAGATAGATAGACAGACAAAGAGAGAGTTTATATCTTTCTTATAAACTTCCAGCAATGAATAAAGGCAACAAGAGGCAGCCAAACATCTCCAGCCACACACGAAAACTCCTTTCCCTTCGACTCCCGAGGAAAAGTATCCAAACTGCGCAGCTCCTGACTCGGACTCATACAACGAGTCCGGGAAGCTTTGGGTCTGCGAGATTAGAGCTGAGAGTCACCTAAATGGATTACCCTGAGAGAGCTGATGAGTCAAGCTGTACGCCTCTGCGCTGGGTAAACTCCGTGGCTTTGGGAATGCGTTTAAAATATTAATGATTCCGTCGTAATTAGCTCTCTAAGGACCCGCGGAGGATTTGCACAGTAGCGGAGTCGAGGCGGGCGCATTGTTGGCACCCTCCTTCATCCTTCCTGTGCGGGTGCCAGTCCTCCTCCCCCTCCTCCTCTTCCTCCTCAAGTGCCTTTCTGTCTCTGTCTCTCTGGCTCTGTCTGTCTGTCTGTCTTTCTGTTCGTCTACCTGCCTGTCTGATTGTCTGTCTGTCCGTTTCCCGGTCCTCCTTTGTTGATGCCGTTCTCTAGGAGTTAGTACCGTTAGTACTTTCTTCTTTATAAGTGACGTACCCTAAAACTCTGCTTCGTTAGAACCGTCCTCTCGTCCCTATATTTCTGAAGCTGTTAAAGGCTCTCTCTCTCTCTCTCTCTCTCTCTCTCTCTCTCTCTCTCTCTCTCTCTCTCTCTCTCTCTCTCTCTCTCTCTCTCTCTCTCTCTCTCTCTCTTTCTCTTTCTCTTTCTCTTTCTCTTTCTCTTTCTCTCTCTCTCTCTCTCTCTCTCTGTTATATTATGTTAATGTTTTGGTTAATCTGTTATATTATATAACTTTATTTTACGTATAGATGCCTTTATTCTTATAAGCCTGACACAAGTCTCCCTTGAAATGGCTATTCCAATAACAGAAAGACACCGATGAAGAACGTACGCCTGAACCCTTTAAACGAATTAAAGTTTCTTTAACAATTAACATGGGGAGAATAGACATTCCACGGACGGAGCATTCACTTACTATGGGGGTTGGGGGGAAGCATGTAAGCACGTGTATGTGTGTCTGAATAACTAAATGAGTGATGAAATGAAATCTTTATAAATCAGCTACCCATTATCAAGTTATTATGAAAAAAACGTTCCACCTTATCACAGTAACGGAGAGAAATAAACAAAATGTCATCCTGGAATGCCACCTAAAACCTCATATCCCGTTGCTCTTTGTCCAGCGAAGTTTCTATAAATCTAAGGGTTTTCAGTAACAATAATAAATCTGCGCACTATTGCCCACCAACAGGTGAAGGTTTCCCTCTAACCCTCCTGCATCTACGGTTTACGTTTGTCCGCTTATATTTCTTTTCATTATCTCTCTCTCTCTCTCTCTTTCTCTCTCGCTCTCTCTCTCTCTCTCTCTCTCTCTCTCTCTCTCTCTCTCTCTCTCTCTCTCTCTCTCTCTCTCTCTCTCTCTCTCTCTCTCTCTCTCTCTCTCTCTCTCTCTCTCTCTCTCTCTCTCTCTCTCTCTCTCTCTCTCTCTCTCTCTCTCTCTCTCTCTCTCTCTCTCCAGTTTCTCAACCGCCTACAGGAGGGAGGCCGGCCGAAGTGTACAAACAACGACATTACATTTTTCTACACCGGGTCGTCTCGCTCAGCTATGTAAACAAACCATCACAACTTGTAATAACACCGCAGCCGACCTCTTCGCGTCCTGGGAGAGTTAGCGCTCGCTTGTTACGTAATGCGTGTAGAGGCATTAGCTGTGTAGCATGCTTTGGGAGATTACTGTAAATAATTACCTATTACAACCTAATACTCTTCCTAATCGCCCCTCCCCCCCCCCCCCCCCCTTTCTCTATCTTGCTCTTGCTTTCTCTCTCTCTCTCTCTCTCTCTCTCTCTCTCTCTCTCTCTCTCTCTCTCTCTCTCTCTCTCTCTCTCTCTCTCTCTCTCTATCTATCTCTCGCTTTCTATCAATATTCACCCTCATTCTCTCAGTTTCCGTCTCATCCTTCGATCTGTACTTTTCATATCTTTCTCTTCAATCTCTTCCTCTTTCTCTCTAATCTCTTCCTCTTAGGTCCTATATCTTACCTTCCCATTCTCTATCCTTTTGTTTCTTCCTAGTCCCTCGCCAAGACTCCTCCGCCACTTCCTCTGTATCTCTCTTCGTCTCACCCTTTTCCCCTCTCCCCTTCTCTCTCTCTCTTTCTCTCTCTACCTCTTTTTCTCCTTTTCACACTCCTTCTTCCTCTCCCTATCCCTCTCTTTCAATCCCCTCCTCTCGCTCTCCCCTCCTTCCCCTCTTCATTCATTCCCTCCCTCCCTCCCTCCCTCCCTCCCTCCTTTTCTTTCCTCTCCTCCCTCCCTCTCCTCTTCTTCTTTTCTAGTTTACCCTGTCCTCTTCTCGGTTTTTGTCTGTCCATATTTATCTGAGTACACACTTCTCTCCTTCAACATCAAGTCTTCCCTACTCTTGCGTTTCCTCTGACCATATGTACACACCATTACATTGACACCCCGCCCTGTTTTCTCTCTCTCCCCGCTTTCCAGTTCACTGTCTCCCCAACCACGCTTTCCTCCTTCCCCTCCCCCTCCCTCCCTATCTCCCTCTCTTCCTTCGTCGCTTCATCTCCCTCTCCACTTACCCTTCTCACCCTCCTTCTCCCGGCCTTTCCTCACAGACGCACACTTCCCGAGGCAACCTATATTTTCTTACATTTCCAAGACGCCCAAGAAACACCTCCGGATGCATCGAGGAGGAACAATTTAATTGCTGTGCGGCAACCCCAAGTGTGTAAGATGGGACTTACTGCAGTGACGTCACCACGGAGAGACGAGAGAGGGCCGGGGATGAGGGGAGAGGGTGGGGCAGGGGTGCGAGGGAATGAGGGGGAGGGGGGAGCGGGGGCGAAGAGGAATAGAGGGGAGGGAAGAGGGGAGGAAGAGGGACATTAGACGTTGGTAGGGACGTCAGATGGACTCGGAAGGGGAGTCGTTTAGAGCCGTCTGTGCCTACGTGTTAGTCGTTCAAGATGTGTCGTGTTTTGCCGGAGCATACAACATAGTCGTATACATGCGAGTGAAAGAGGGGTTGAGAAATGATAAGGGGGAATGTAGAAAATAATGATATGATAATAAGCATCATCTTCATAATGTTCCAGAAGACTAAAAGCAGGGATAATTATACATGAAAAAATAAAAGAGATAATAAAAAGTTTGTTCTTGTTGTCCGAACTCTTACAACTGCTACAATTACGACTACAGTTTGTAACAAGGAAAAAAAAACAAATAGAACAAAAAAGTGCAACGCAAACAGTAAAGATAGCAAAAACAACAATAGTACGTAATAATAGAAGTAGTAGTAGCAGCAGTAGCATAGCAGCAACAGCAACAGCAGCAGCAGTAGTAGTACTATTACTACTGCTACAACTACAACTACTACTACTACTACTACTACCACTTCCACTACTACTACAACTACAACTACTACTACTACTACTAATAATAATAATAATATTAATAACAACAATAATAATGATAATAATGATAATGATGATGATGATGATGATGATGATGATGATGATGATAATAATAATAATAATAAGTATACAAATAATTATTTTCCCGTACGGATAACAACAAAAATATTAACAGAGGCAGACAGACAGACAGCGAATGACAGACAGAGACGGCCAACACAGATAAGACAGAAACCGAATTTAAGAGACAGAGAGACTGACAGACACGCAAACACAGAAGGCGGAAACAAAAGCCTGGCGAAGGGCGTGACAAACAGGAGTGTCAGCGCGTAATCCTGTCTAATCCCCGCGGCGAGTCGTAACCTCCATCTACCGGACAGTAACAGCTGGAGGGGCAAGGTAACCGGACACACCAGCGTCATCCGAGCGCCATCTGCGGATGCTCGAGGCGGAAGCGACGTCGGGGAGTCACGAGGGCGATGTCGGGGGAGTCACGAGGGCGATGTCGAGGGAGTCACGAGGGCGATGTCAGGGGAGTCACGAGGGTGATGTCAAGGGAGTCACGAGGGCGACGTCAGGGGAGTCACGAGGGCGACGTCGGGGGAGTCACGAGGGCGACGTCGGAGGAGTCACGAAGGCGATGTCAGGGGAGTCACGAGGGCGACGTCGGAGGAGTCACGAGGGCGACGTCGGGGGAGTCACGAGGGCGACGTCGGGGGAGTCACGAGGGCGACGTCGGGGGAGTCACGAGGGCGACGTCGGGGGAGTCACGAGGGAGACATCGGGGGAGTCACGAGGGAGACATCGGGGGAGTCACGAGGGCGACGTCGAGGGAGTCACGAGGGCGACGTCGGGGGAGTCACGAGGGCGACGTCGGGGGAGTCACGAGGGCGACGTCGAGGGAGTCACGAGGGCGAAGTCGGGGGAGTCACGAGGGCGACGTCGGGGGAGTCACGAGGGCGACGTCGGGGAGGATGCGTGGAAAGACTTTCCAACGAACTTTTTTCTTCTGGTCGTATGAAGCTTAACAACTTTTATTGCAGTTTATATGTATCTTTGATTGTAGTTTCGGCGGCGGCAAGGCTTGGATTAATGTTCTTATGTTGCCGAGCATACTTCGATCGTGCGGTCTTTACTATATACTGTTTATATCGAAAACAAAGCAGGCATACAAACACACACACAAACATTCACACAAACATACACACACACACACACACATATATATATATATATATATATATATATATATATACATATATATACATATATACATATATATACATATATATATATATATTATATATATACATGTATATGTATATGTATACACACAGACACGCGCGCACACACACGCACACACGCACACACGCACACACACACACACACACACACACACACACACACACACACACACACACACACACACACACACACACACACACACACACATATATACATATATGTGTATGTGTGTGTGTGTGTAGTGAATATTTATATATATATATATATATATATATATATATGTATACACACATATATAAATACACACACACACTCACCATACACATGAACGAATAACCCGTGAACCTCGATAGCCCCAAGCATTATCCTATCAACGAGAAGACGCTGTGTCAAGGCAAACATCAATAACGCAAATTTCGCAAGCACGCCACGCTCTTGCGCCGCTCGACGGAGGCCCCGGCGCGAAGTAGGGTACGGAGCCGCAGTAACACTTTCGAGTGCTTTAATTACATCTTTAGCATTTCCACTTTTTTTCTCCCGTTGTTTGATTATCGCCGTCGTCGTGGACACAAAATTAAGCCCGAGGCAGCATGTGGCCACGGCTATGATTAGACAACGAAAATTGCATTATTCACATTGCCTTGGATATTTGATTCAAAGCCTGATGGCCATATTGCAGAAGAGGAAGCATGCAATGCGTAAATGTTGCGGACCTTTTATACGATAATCGCACAAGATAGAGTGCAAGAAAATGCTAAATTACATAAGCAAATGGCCAATTACTGGACGTTTTCTCCGTGAAAATAATGGAAAAGAGTAAGAATAAGAGAAAGAAAACGTAACATGCAACTTGTTATCTATTACGAAGTCCGAGGAAGACGAACTCAATGACAAGAAACGCGAAAGGTAGAAAGCAAATCAAGAGAGACGACACACAGACGTACATGATACTTCCACGTACATGACGTACGTGTTATTGGACGCCGGTGCACAAGACGCATGCCCTCGAGGGAGAGAGAATGAATTGTAAAAAGGAAGTGAATGGGCGTACTTACAAAATAAAAATAAATCTTTATGAATAAGAGAAAACGGAAAGGCACATAAAAAAATAACATTGAAAAGAAAAGGAAAAAAAAAAGAACTACTGGCGAAAAGATCCGTGGAAAGTACGTAGACAATACTACATGTAAATCATCACAGTATTTTCTTTCTTACTTCCTTTTACAGCGGGGGGGAGGGGGCTACCACTACATAACACCACTACACACATACGCAGTCAACAAATTATACTTGCAACCTCTTGCCCCTGCCCTCCCCTCATCCCCCTCTCCCCTCTCCTACCCTGCCCCTCGCCTCAAGCCACCCGGGGTCACCAGTTCCCCTCCCCTCCCCCCTCGCTCTACCCTCTCTTGCCACAAATTCCCTGTTCTCTGCTGCAACGTACCCCAGTGAATTGCGTGGTTTTACTGGTTGTACTGTGCAGTATACTATTCCATATACATAGTTCTTTTTTATAATTGCACTTTCTTTTAATTATGAGTGACATCTTCCTTTGTTCTGCTATTTAAACCTGTAATATATTGTAGTTACTATCTCCGTCCTGCCATACTAGCTTTATGCAATGTTTCGTTGTCTTTTCATTAAGTACTATTGTTATATAATCATACTTATCGCACTAATCTTATAATCATCAGTGTTATCATTATCATAGTATTTTCGTTATAATTGTTTGAGTATTATTATTATTAATGGCAATATCATCAATATTATACATCTCATTTGCATTCCTTACCACAACAGTTATCAACTGTCATTATTGTCATGGTTAAAATAATTGTAATATTTGGGACGAAATAAAAATAAGAAAAAAAGGAAAAACACTCAGTTTGAAAATATCCTTAATTCTCTTTTTCTCTGTCAAATTTCTATCTTCTTGCTAACTTCCCTCCTGCAGGACTGAATCCCTTCCTGTTCCTCCTTGTTCGCAGGCAGCTCCTCTCCCCAGACCCATTTTATCTCCCCTCTTTTGGTTACTGTTCCCCTCCCCTCTCTCCCCAGCTCAATTAGGCCGTCCTCTCTCCTCCCCCAACCTAGACATTCCCATTTTCTTTCAAGCTTCCCTACCCAGATAGCTCGCCTCCTCCCCCACATTCCCCCTCCTCCCCCGTCCTTCGCCCTCTCCTTCTCCTTCACTAAGCGACTCCCCCTCCTTTCCTTCTCCCCAAGACGGCTGTACCTTCCTCCCCGCTCTCCACTCTCTCCCCTAAGCTAAGCAGGCCGGAAGTACCATCACTACTTTTTGAGATAATGGCACGCATATCAAATGGAAGCTGTTTCCTCTCTACTATGTACATCGCTAGAAAAATAATGCCTGTATTTTGTTCACTTCGTATCAGCAGGGAAACTTTTCTTCTCGCCAAATGTATTGTAAAACAAAGTTTGTCTGTCTTTAATCTTAAATGTATCCAGTGCTACTTTGATAGCTGCATATTCATATATGTGTGTATATGTGTATATATATGTATATATATGGATATATATGTATATATATATGTATAAATATGTGTGTGTGTGTGTGTGTGTGTGTGTGTGTGTGTGTGTGTGGTGTGTGTGTGTGTGTGTGTGTGTGTGTGTGTGTGTGTGTGTGTGTGTGTGTGTGTGTGTGTGTGTGTGTGTTTGTGCGTGCGTGTGTGTAGGTGTATACACACAGACAGACAGACAGACACACACACACACATACACACATATATATGTATAGGACTAGACAGATAGACTAGATAAAATCACATCTAAATCATATTTATTTCTTTACTTTAGTTAACAAATATTACGAAGACATTCATTCATGCAGAAAATATTCAATGCTGACCGTTTTCCTTCAAAGACGAGAGCAAAGGCATTCTTGTCCCCTTTCAATCTGCAATTGAATCAAACATGCAAGAGCCTGGAAACGAATTAACTTACCAACCCGACGATGAAGACTTCGTCAGACAGCAGTACTCAATCTTACCTGAAAGGGAGAAAAAGGATTGGCATAAGTATTATTTCCTTGAAAACCAAACGCAAAAAAATGCATGCACAAACACAAATACGTAAAGCACCTTCACACACCAACATCCTCACCCACACCCACACACAAACGCAAGCCATATCTCGGAACGTCACGGATATACCATTTCACTATTATCATTATGGCCATTTCCCTTACAAACACCCACAAGCACAAACACACAAAACGCAAATTCATAAACACACAAAACCTCACCCACACTGACCCCATACAACAGCGAGGGTACAGTCAAAGAGGTGAATGTGCGTCGACAGTTGACTCAAAAATAAAATCATCTTTGTATCTGGCAGACGAACGATAGCCTTGTTGTTTGTGTTTTTGTGGCAGTTCGTTAGAGCAAGGAAGCCACAAGTCCGGCTGGTCAAGATAGCCACCAGCCGGGAGTCCCAAGGGTAGCGCTGCACCCGATGTGATAACCCGCGCCACAACTTTCTCCTGACGTCCTTTCTCACTCGTCTCTCTCTCTCTCTCTCTCTCTCTCTCTCTCTCTCTCTCTCTCTCTCTCTCTCTCTCTCTCTCTCTCTCTCTCTCTCTCTCGCGTGTTTTTCTTTCTATTTTCTTAATTTTTCGCTTGCCAATATTTCAGATCTTATTTGGTTGTTGTGGTCGTTGTTTTCGTTTTCGTTTTTTTCGTAATTGTTTTATCCATGTATTTGTATCTTACATTCGGTCTGTATATCGACCATCCAAGCTCCTACTTATTTTGTTTGTTTGTTATCTTCTCCCTCTATTTCTTTTTTCCTAGCAACACGTTTCACATCTTTATTTTTCTACTTCTGTTGTTCACTTCTTCGCCGACATTATCACACCGTTTTCCGTATCTTCAAAACCAAAATTCTGAGCGAAAAACAATGGCGACTGAAAAGGCGATAAATGCGTCTGGCATTGGCTGTATTTCTCGTTTTCTCTGGTGTCTACCGGTCGGTAACTAAACTAAATTAATCTGCTATTGTTCTGAGGTTCCTGACTTTGCATATATGTACACACATTCCCTGTTTGTCGTGATCATGGTAATAAAACATATGAATAATTAACATTTCATGACACCCACAGCGTCATACTTGCTTATGCATCATGGATAAACATTATCAAGGAAATTCAACTGATAACCTGACATGAATGGTTATATATCATAAATAATGCACTATGTAAAATATTGTTACAGGAACATAATTATAAATCCAAAAGCAAAAACTAAACATGATATGCACGATCATGACTATACTATAAAAAAAATACTAATTATGTAAAGTCACGATGCGCTAATAATCATCATTTTGCAGTTTGAAAAATGATAATATAAAATAATTTAACAATCAAACTCATAAAATAAGTAAAAAATAACATCTACAGTGCTATCAATGCCATTCTGCAATTGTTGCTTTTGCGGAAAGGATAACAATAAAACGAAAAGTAATGACAACATAAACAGGAATACTACAACGGCAGTGTGGATACGCCACAGAACCGACAAATAGATAGATACATTGGCAGATAGATGGATAGATACAGACACAGAAATGTATGTATGTGTATGTATGCATGTTTGGATAGAGGTATATATGTACTTACATATACACAGACATATCTGTCTATATACATACATGCATACGCGGACGCGCGCGTGTGTGTAATATGTTATATATATATATATATATATATATATATATATATATATATATATATATATATAAACACACACACACACACACACACACACACACATATACACACAAACACCCACATACACCCACATACACATATACACACAAACACCCACAGATATATATATATATATATATATATATATATATATATATATATATATACACATAATTATTTATATATATTATTTTTATACATATTTACACACAGACACAGATACACACACACACACACACACACACATATATAGATAGATAGAAATGTGTATAAATAAATAAACAAATATGTATATACATATATATACATATATATATACATATATATATATATATATATATATATGTATGTGTGTGTGTATGTATATGTGTGTATGTGTGTGTGTGTGTGTGTGTGTGTGTGTGTGTGTGTGTGTGTGTGTGTGTGTGTGTGTGTGTGTGTGTGTGTGTGTGTGTGTGTGTGCGTATGTAGACATTATATATATATATATATATATATATATATATATATATATACTTATATAACACTAAACAGCTCTGTCAGTAGTATCAGCTTCCCCCTTAACCTATCGTTCCAACACATCGCAGGAGCAGAAGTTGCGGTCAGTAAATAACGAAACAACAAAACTCGTTCGCATGTCGCTCCTCGTCGTTACCCAAAGGAGTAATGTCTCTGGCTCAGCAAACTTGTCGCAGCGGTTCGCTCTGCAATATCTTGAAAACTAGTCAGCTGTTGAAATAGCAAGCTTTATCTGAACAGATTACTCCGCAATCTTGTACTGTCCGTGGCGTTCGGCCATTTCTTCTAGCTTTCTTCTTCTTGTCTTTATTATCCCTTTCTCTCTTTAAACAAATGCAATACATATACGTTTTATCAGAAACTGAGACAACCAGTCCGGAAAAAAGCCACGTAGAGGTCTCAGTACAATTTTTTCCCCGGCCGTACTCTTCTCCGCAGGACACTCCCATGATAAATACTTGTCTCGCAATAGACTTGCATTATTTACAAGTCTACATAATTTTGTGTGATACCGGCTTCTTAACGACACCTCCGGCACAAGCGGCGCACGAGGGACCCATTCGAAATGGTTTAACAGACCCACACATATCTTGATGTGAGCTGACTTTTGTGGCGTCACCCAGTTTTTTTTTCCCTCTCTCTCTATCCTGTCTATTTTCACCTTTATCTTGTTTTGTTTACTGTTATGCCAAAGTCCTCCAGAGCTAAGGTAAGATCCGTAGTACTTCAACGTCTCTCTGGGATTCGGTTCCGAAATGGGGATTTTGACAATAACTTCCTACCGGCGCCAGACACTCACACACTGAATTATCTTCCTTTGGATACTCAGTCTCTCTGTTCAAGAATATTATACCATTTTTAATACCGACGACATGTGACACACGAGCGTCCACCTGCGCCGTTTTTGCAAAGCTAGATTTCACTGACACAACAAAAAGGAAAGTAGAGCGGAAGTCTGAATACGTCAAAGGCATTTCTATGAACCTTTGAAGACTCATTTCTTAAGAGTGAAGCTTTTAATGTCTTTTTTTAAGTTTTGAATTTTTAAAAATAATAGTTATATAAGAAAATTATATAGACCTTAATGTTCTCCAGCGACATTTAGATATCTGCTAGCATTACTGAACCCAAAAATTCACACACACACACATACACACACACACACACACACACACACACACACACACTCTCTCTCTCTCTCTCTCTCTCTCTCTCTGTCTCTCTCACTCTCTCTCTCTCTCTCTCTCTCTCTCTCTCTCTCTCTCTCTCTCTCTCTCTGTTCTGTCCCTCTCTTCACATATACTGTGTATATATACAGTATACATATATATACATATATATACACATATATATATATCCATCTATCTATCTATCTATATAGTGATCATTCAACAGCCATTCATTCCACTTTGGCCTCTCTCAGTTGACTATTGAGAGATTATCAGACAGTAACACCTTCTCTGAGTGGATGCTCTCCCTAATCACCCGCAGTTCAGCGCTATCATTTGTGTCACGGCGGGAACGCTTTAACCACTGGGTCATCGTGGCATGTGTGTGTGTGTGTGTGTGTGTGTGTGTGTGTGTGTGTGTGTGTGTGTGTGTGTGTGTGTGTGTGTGTGTGTGCGCGTGCGTGCGTGCGTGCGTGCGTGCGTGCGTGCGTGCGTGTGTGTGTGTCAAATGCTACCCAAGACATACGACCATTTGTTCAAGCCTCGTCGAAACTGGACACCGAACATCAACATACGTAAGCGAGCACAGGCTTATTAGATCTGTGGCACAACACCCATCGAACAGCTGGTGTAATGTTACTTGAGGACCGACTGCCACTTACATTTTCATCGTGACAGCCGCACCATTTCTTTACCAGACCCGATATATAATAAACATATGGCAGAGGAACTTGGCATGGCAGGCATCACAGAAACGAGGGGGGGGGGGGGGGGACTACGAACGGTACTTAGGGAGGGAAATAAATGAGGGAGGGAGAGAGGGAGGAAGAGAGGGAGAGGGAGAGGGAGAGGGAGGGAGGGAGGGAGGGAGGGAGGGAGGGAGGGAGGGAGGGAGGGAGAGAGAGAGAGAGAGAGAGAGAGAGAGAGAGAGAGAGAGAGAGAGAGATAGAGAGAGAGAGAGAGAGAGAGAGAGAGAGAGAGAGAGAGAGAGAAAGAGAGAAAGAGAGAAAGAGAGAGAGAGAGAGAGAGAGAGAGAGAGAGAGAGAGAGAGAGAAGGGGGGGGGGAGGGAGAGAGGAGGGGTAGTGAAAGAGGAATGGCTGGGAGGGATGGAGAAAGAGAAAGAGAAAATGAAAGAGAAAGAGAGAGAGAAACCTATTTTTCCGCTTTCATCTTAGAAATGGCCAGTCTGGAACATCCAGTAGTCTTTTCCCCTACATCTAATGTGTTACAGAATTTGCGGAAATTGTTTTCTGTTTAGGCGCCTTCCCGGCCGTCCTTTCTCTACGGTTGTGAATATTGGTAACAAATATACGGATCGACGTCTGAGCGTGCATGAATTCCTTCCTTTGTGACGCATTTGAGCGTGGAATTAAATTTTGGACTTCAGTTTCGTCATTATATTTATAAAATATGAATTCGCAAAGTTTGGAATATCCTCAAATTTCATAAACACTGTAAGGATGGAACTAAACTATGTTTACGTACGAATGAAACCAAAGCAAATCTGATGATAACTGAAACTAACAAGCATTTTTCTCTGTTTCCTCGCTGGAGCGTGTTATGGCAATAAAGAGTAAAGTGACCCATGAAAGTGTAAACAGTGAGGAAAATGGATAGGACTTTGTTTAAGCCGACAGAAAATAAGAAAACGTGTGTATTTTACAGAAGATAAGCAATCATATCAAATCCACTTGTCTGAATAGGCTAACTGCCACGCAACAAGTTGACTGCTTAACAATTTTCCCGAAACAACACACTTCTCTCTGAAAGACTTTCATTGCAGTTGGCATGTAAACCAAAATACATTCAACATATATTTTCAATGAAGATCTGCATGAGTGAACACATGTACATAAATCTTCCGTAATATAGTCTGATTAAATCCTCCAAAGTTTGAGATATCAAACTAAGCATGCACGCATATGCACACATACCGCGGTCGTAACATCATAATTAAGAGGTTGTTGCTAAAATTAAGACCTCATAATGGTTGCAGAAGAGCACACTTCACTCTCCCCCTTCCCTGGAGTTTCTGACGGAAGTTCAAGATACGAGACCTTCAGTCCTTTATGTTTAAAACTGAGAACCTCTACATCTAAAGGAGGGAGGGGGGGGGGGTTAGGGAGGCTGGGGAAACGGGGAGAGAGAGAGAGAGAGAGAGAGAGAGAGAGAGAGAGAGAGAGAGAGAGAGAGAGAGAGAGAGAGAGAGAGAGAGAGAGAGAGAGAGAGAGAGAGAGAGAGAGATAGGTAGATATATAGAGTGAGCAAATTGTTTGTACGTGTTCATCTCTGTGACTAACAACAAACGATAGGAATGCAATACACGACTGCAGTTTCCAACGGTCTAATTGGAAGTCACATCATGCCCCTCATGCTGAGTGTGTAAAGTTAGTTTTGTCGCGGCATAACCCATCCCAATTATACCCATCGTTACAATTAGGCCCAGTTTATAACGTAGCAATAAAAAAACGTCCTTTGTGGGCCAAGTCTCCCTCTTTTAATGGTCCAATAAAGTGAGAGAAGCAGCCTCATTGTTGTTTGAATTGGGTAGTTGGCTGTGGGTTGCCGAGGCATTTTGCGTATAATTGCTAGTTGCTCGCTTGCATAAGCTACGACTGCTTGAAGGGGCAGAAGTGAGGGAGGAAGGGAGGGAGATGGGAAGACGGAGGAAGGGAGGGAGATGGGAAGAGGGAGGAAGGGAGGGAGAAGGGAAGAGTGGTGGTAGGGGATAGGGAGGAGGGGGAGGGAGAAGGGGCGTGGGAGGTGGGAGGAAGGAAGGAG
>NC_061819.1:13756863-13764363 GCF_019202785.1 Penaeus chinensis | reverse complement strand
TGGGAAAGGAGGAAGGGAAATAATGGTAACGGGGAATTACGACGAAGGAAGGAAAAGGGAGAGCAACAAGGAATTGGGGATGTAGGCAGGAAAAAGAGGGGTTGGAGGGTGCTGGAGTTGAGGGAAGAGAAAAGAGGGTAGCAGGGTGTCGGGAAGAGGAGAATGGATAACAGGGGATTGGAGATAAAGTAGAGAGAAGGAGAAATAGCAGAGGCCTGGGACTGGAAGAAGGGGATGGAGGGAAAAGAGGAGACTGGGGTTGGAGGAAGGAAAGAAGCACCAGGAAATAGGGGTTGGAGGAAGGGAAAATAAGGGGAACAAGGTTTGGGGTTGGAGGGGAGAGGGTGGCGGAGAAGGGGAGCAAGGGACAAGAGGCTATTAAAGAGAAAGAGAAATGTTAGGAACATAGAGGAAGCTGAAGTTCATTGGAGACAAGTTTGTCGGTTTGAAGATGTATTTGTTCAATGCTAAGGTTATCAGCAATTTCGGGATATCGATGCGATATATACATATATATATATATATATATATACATATATATATATATACGCACATACTTGCATATATATACACATCGATTGATAGATATATAAGTAGTTATATAAATATAGACAGATAGATAGGCACGTAGACAGATACAGATAAATAAATAGATAGATGCATGTACACATATACATATGCACAAAACACACGGACGCACACACAAACACACACATACACATACACATACACACACACACACACACACACACAATATATATATATATATATATATATATATATATATATATATATATATATATAGAGAGAGAGAGAGAGAGAGAGAGAGAGAGAGAGAGAGAGAGAGAGAGTGAGAGTGTGAAAGAGAGAGAGAGAGAGAGAGAGAGAGAGAGAGAGAGAGAGAGAGAGAGAGAGAGAGAGAGAGAGAGAGAGAGAGAGAGAATTTGGGTGTGAATTTGACATGCACCAAACACCAGTGGAAAACAACCACGAAATTGAAATTGAGCCTAAAACTTCAAACATCGTAGACCAATGAAAATTTCAGTACTATTCCGCACCAGGTTGGTGGCCCTCGTTCGCCTCGCCCCCCCCCCCCCCCCCACACACACTTCGCACCTCGCCTGGGGGTATGGGGGATGGGGCAGCCTCGGAGACCACCTCCCCCTACCCCACCCATCCCCACAAACTTCCATGTCCTCAATGGTAGGATAAAAGAATCCTACCTAACACTTAAACGCATTTACACCCAACCGCTCAGGTGGAGCGGGGGGGGGGGGGGGTAGGAGGCAGAGACGGGGCACGGCAAGCAGGCCATGTCGCAGCGTACAAGGGGACAGCCCGAACAAAATAACTCGTGCTAATTAAGTAAACGGTAGGAAACTTGAAGCTTAAGTGCCCTTCTATTCTCGACATTAAGACATACAGCGACACAGATCTGGTTAGGGCCGGCGGGAGTCACGACAGGCCATCGTAGTGTCCCCGCGGTGCATCTTGAGCCGTAAGCCTAGTCGATCCAAATATCATTGAAGACGAGGAGCAGGCAGTGTGCGAGGCCAGATACGGAGGGCGTATCCGATGGCCGACGATAACCTCGTATGCTGTCCTTGTTTTCTTTTGTTCTTTTCTTTTTTGTGTAGTGAAACAATACACTCACTATAAAGTAATCGTCCGAATTCCCTCATCCCTCTCCGGGAAACCTTGTTATGTAAATTTATATCTCCTTATCTATCTCCCTGCCCGCCTATCCATCTATATGTCTACCTATTTCCCTGGCATTGTCTTTTGCTCTCTCAATATATGTGTGTGTGTGTTTTTATACACACAAATACATATATATGTTTATACTGTGTGTGTGTGTGTGCATATATATATATATATATATATATATATATATATATATATATATATATATATATATGAACCGCATGCATGTAGACAAATGTAGAAAAGGTATAAGTGAGAATGGATATCTTCACAATAAAAGAGATGTATTTGACCGGTTTCGATTATATCTTCGTCAGAAATACATGTATTTCTGACGAAGATAGAATCGAAACCGGTCAAATACATCTCTTGTATTGTGAATATATTCATTCTCATTTATACCTTTTCTACATATATATATATATATATATATATATATATATATATATATATATATATATATATACATATATATATATATATATATATATATATATATAATTTATATATTTTATATATACATGTATGAAATATATGTGTAATATATACATATGTATATTTTATATATATATATATATATATATATATATATATATATATATATATGTATATATATGTATATATACATACACACATATACATACATACATATATGTATATATATTGTATTATATAGATAGATAGATATACATATATATATATATATACATATACATACATACATACATACATACATACATACATACACACACACACACACACAGACACACAGACACACAGACACACAGACACACAGACACACAGACACACAGACACACACACACACACACACACACACACATATATATATATATATAAATACTCATAATATACATATATATATTTATAATATATACACACACACAGACACGTATATAGACATGCTTCCACTGTCTTTCCTCATTTTCTTACTTTAGACATACCAAACTTTTCACTCCTAACTACTAGCTGAAGCCCATAACTTGGCCTACTTTCTTTTCCCTCTTTCTTTTCGTTCTTTCACTTGCAACCCTACAATAATCCTCTCACACCCCCCTCCCTCTCCCCTTCCCCAACCCCCGACCCCCCCACCCCCACCTCCAACCCCTGGTCAAAACAAAAGCAAACCCCATTCCACATTTTTGTAGCTCTGTGCGCCATGAATTTTCGACGTGAGACTAATGAATATAGAAGGCCTTTTTTTCGCCGGTTTTTGTCTCGCCGAGGAAAGTTGTAAATTTCAGACGTGGGGTGTTTTTTAAGCAGTTAATTAGTGTCCACCATGTCAGTGTGTGGCTCGGCCGAGATATTCTTTCCCTTTCTGTTTTTTCTTCTTCGTCTTCTTCTTCCCTTCTTCTTCCTCTCTACATATGTAGAAGTTGTTCATAACGGTATTCCGGAAATATGCCACCGAGGGTTATAAAGGTAACTGAAGCAGCCGCGACGTTGTTCATAATGCAGTGATAAAAGCAAGATCAAAATTTACAGCTATATAAACCGTTGGCAAAAGAGGACGGGGAGTGAGGGGGGACTATGATGTTAAAATTAAGGAGAAAGGGAGGGAATGATCTTAAGATAAAGAAGGATGGTGGGCAGTGAAGCTGAAATCTATAAAGAAAGCGGGTGGGATGTGGAGTAAAACTGAAGATAAAGGGGGATAGGTGAAGTTTAGATGTTGAAATAAGGGGTGAGAAGCTAAAACGTTGAAATACGAGGGGAAGGAGAAAGCTAAGATATCAAAACAAAGAATGTGGTGGCTAGGAAGTTACAACAAAAGGGTGGGGGAGCCAAGATGTTCAAATAAAGGAGGGGAAAGGGAAGCTACGATGCTACTGTAAAAGGGTCGGGGGATCTAAGATGTTACAATAGAGGGATGAAAGGAAGCTAAAATGTTAATACAGAAATGTCATGGGGGGGGGGGGGGGGGGGCTAAACCATCGAAATGAAGGGGTGAGCAGTAAAGATGCTAAAACAGTCTTAAAAGGGAAATACTGCCTGCTCAAGAACCAGTCCACGTTCGATGCGCAATCAAGTAAGAACGAAAAGCCGTCGTCCTTAGTACTTTGAAACGCCCGTGTGAGTCGTAACCCAAGGAAATATATAATGACGATCCTTCCCAGCTGTGCCTCGAAAGCTTAATCAATGATTTATTACGAATTCCTAGTATTGCAAACCCCTAAGAGGTAGATATGAGTAACGAAACATCTGAGCTTGAAGATTTCATAGGAACTATAGGAATTATTGGAATGTGGAGAACGCTCCTCAGTGTTTCATCTTCTGGAATTGCAAGTGATCCTCGCAACTGTTTGTATGCAAATTGCCGGAAATCATCAATCTAACAGTATTGCCTAGCCTGTTGTGGAGGGTCGTGCATTAACTTCCAAATGTAGTTAGGAACTCTCATTTCGCGCTCTTAACTTAAGACCAAATTCTTGTGGGCTTACCGATCCTCCTCGATTCCCTGGTTCTTTTGTGGGACCGATGAAGAGGAGAAGGGGAGAGAGAAAGAGAAAGAGAAAGAGCAAGAGATAGAGGGAGAAGGAGAGGAAAAAAAACCCTCTCGTATCGTCTCTCTCGTATCCCTGACAGTCCCCACTCCTCCCCCTTTGATAGTCAATAAGAGACACGTCAAAGCAATCCCTTGGCCATACCATAGTTGCATCTGCACTGGCGGGCCCGGGCTATCAAATGCGAATAGAATACCAGCATAGAGAGAGGGAGAGCGGAATAGAAAGACAGAAACTGACAGGCAAACATACGGATAGAAAGATTGATAGAAAGATGGATAAATAGGTGTAAATATAGAAATATAAGCATATAAGGCAAACAGAAGTATGTATATACGTGTATCTATATACATAAACACATTTTGATAAGCAGATAAACAGGCAGATAGGTAGATAAATAGAGTGACGGCAAGAGGGAGTAAGAGAGAGAGAGAGAGAGAGAGAGAGAGAGAGAGAGAGAGAGAGAGAGAGAGAGAGAGAGAGAGAGAGAGAGAGAGAGAGAGAGAGAGAGAGAGAGAGAGAGAGACGGAGAGAGAATGCCCGAGACCGAGACAAAGACAGAGAGATAGACAAGGACGCGCCCAGGCTCGCCTTGGTGTGAAGAACTGAACAGCGGTTTCCATACCCGGGCTCCCTCCGGCCGCCCCACACAACGACAGAATGAGGCACGATTCCTTACTGAAGTTTTCACTCTACGAGGGAAGCGTGAGACTAATTCTAAGTTGGCTGTGATCTAAAACAATTGAGGGGCTTCGCCCTGGAGGGGTGTGGGGTGTGGATGGGGCGAAGAGAGGAGGGAGAGGAGAGAGGAGTGGAGGGACGGGAACAGTGAAAAGGGGAAGAGGAGGAGAACAGAACAGGGTGAAAAGGGGGGGGGGTTGTGAGGGAGACGGAGGGAGAAACACAAGAGGGGAGAGGAATAGAGGAGTAGAGAGGAAGGAGGTGAGAGGGGAAGAGGAGGAAAACGGAGCAGGGGGGAGAAATGGGAGTGACGGCGGGGAACCGGAAGGGGAAACGCAGGGGGGAGGAAATAAGGAAGTAGAAAAGGGAGGCCAAGCTACGAAGAGAGGGAGAAAAAAAAAACGAAGGAGTAGGGAAAGAAAAGTAAAAGAGGAGAGCGAGCGGATGGGCGAGAAGAGTGAAGTTGGGGAGAAAAAGAAAACGTAACAGGAAGAAATTGGCGGATCGGAGGGGAAAACGTAAAACCGGAGAGAAGAGGAAAGAGGAAGGCAAACTCATAAAGAAAAGAGAAGATTAGGAGGCGCTGGAGGACTTAAAGAGTGGAGGGAGAGGAGAGGGGGGCGGAAGGGCGGGAAGAGTGAGGAAAAGAGAGGAAGAAAAGGAAAAGGGAAGAGGATAAAATGGGATAGACGCAAGAGGGGAGAGAGATAGAGAAGAAAGAAAGGGGGAGGGGGGAGAAAGAGGCACTGGAGAAAAGAGATTAGTGGAGGAAAAAAGCTGCAAAACAATCGCGAGAAGGAGGAAATGAAAAAACAAGTAGAAGCGAAGAGGAAAAGTGGAGTAAGAGACAAAATGAAGGAAATAGATCAAGATAAAAGGGTGCTGGTAGAGAAGAAGAGGAAGAAGAGGCCGAGGAGGCGGTGGAGGAGAAGAAAGAGAAAAACAAAAATAGGGTGACCTGGTCCAAGAAGAAAAAAGGAGAAAACACAGAGAAAGAAAATACAGGCAATAACAGCAATGAGAAACGCACATTAAGGCTTATTTTTTGAAAGGAAAGGAAAGTCAGACCAGACTATAAAATACGCCTAAAGGAAACAAGCACGAAAATAAGCATTTAGACCTCGAACACGGCAAGATTCACTGCACAAAAATGAATAGTTGGTGCTACAGAACAGTGTAATCTACATTAATTCGATTAATATAAACAACAAATTGAAAAACAAAAGAAAATTTATATAAACATACAGCCTATACATCATATATATATATATATATATATATATATATATATATATATTATATATGTATGTATGTATATGTATGCGTGTATATATATGTGTGTGTGTGTGTGTGTGTGTGTGTGTGTGTGTGTGTGTGTGTGTGTGTGTGTGTGTGTGTGTGTGTGTGTGTGTGTGTGTGTGTGCGCGTGTGTGTGTGTACGCACATATAAATATATCTATATATTATATATACATATATATGCATAAATATACACATATGGATATTTATATCTATATTTATAATTCAAAAAGGAGAATCTTCAAGAAATCATCCAAGTACAGCCACTATTTCCTCAACTGCTGAAGGGGCAAAGCGGAGACGAAGAAGAAGGAAGAAGGAAAAAAAATAAAAAATAAAAAAATGAAACGAAAAATAAAACAACAACAAAAAAAAAAAAAAAAACAGGAAACCCGAGAGCTGAAAGCCGAAAGGGCAAAAGCAACAACGAAACTTTAACAAGTCTTCATTCAATATGAAATACCTATTGCTTCAGGTCAAATTTGCGGAAAGTTCAAGGGCCATCTTCCAATCACGGTAACATTTTTTTTTTTTTTTTTTTTTTTTTGAGGGAGGAGGGTGGGAGTGACGCCTGAATGGGAGTGCATGAGGGAGGGTTTCAGATGGGGGGGGTGACAGAGGGGGGGGGGGAGGCAGGGCTGGAGAAGGGGGGGATGACAGGAATGGTAAGAAGGTGAAGAGAGGGGGAAGGTTGGAGAGGGGGAGGAGGCCGGGTTGGAGGAATGGGGGCGGAGGGGAGGGGGGGGGACCGGAACAGAAGTTTGTGGGGGTGTGGGGGGGGAGGAGGGAGCAAAAAGGGCGATTTGGGAGCACCGAGGTAGTTAGGGTAGGACGGAACACAGTTCGGCGGTTGAGGGAAGTTTGGGGAAGTTTCGACGGTAAATATTGGGGTTGTTTGTGTATTATGAGGGGTGGGGAAAGGGGCGAATATGCAAATGAGGTAACTAGAACGGGCGTGTAAAGCAAAGTAAACTAAAGTAAAGGAGTGAGGCGTTCGTCTTTACTCGGGGACAGAGAATACCCGCGCCCACTTCACCCGCCCTGTGACTTACTTCGATTTTATCTGAATCATTGGTGCTGATTACTTAAGAAGATAAGGCTGGCCACAAGAAGATGCGAAGACGTGTGAGTACTAGAGGTTGGTTTTGGTTATACCAAATAGTAATGATTATAATGATGATTATAATAATAATAATAATAATAATAATAATAATAATAGGAATATGTCTTAAAATAATAACAATAACAATTATTATTTTTATATTGATGATAATATTTTTTTTTATAATAA
>NC_061819.1:13681863-13709363 GCF_019202785.1 Penaeus chinensis | reverse complement strand
CTGTTATTAGTGAGTGTGTGGTACTTCTTGCGAGGCCGAGGTGGGGTAATTTAGGCTACTTGACGGAGGGCGAGGAATTTCAGCTGCCGGCAGGAAAGGGAGGGGCGGGGGGAAGGAGGGGCGTTGGGGGTGTTGGAGGGCTAGAGTGCTGGAGTATTGGGAGGGCTGGAGTGTTGGGGAATGCTGGAGGATTGGAGAGTTGGAGTATTGGAGTGCTGGGAGCTGAACTGTTGGAGCGCTGGAAGGTTGGAGGATTTGAGTGCTTTAACACCAGAGGGGCAGGTGGTTTATCATTGTGAGATTAGGTACCTACGATGCCCTAGTTCATTGATAATTACACCCTGGCTTCGTGTTCTGCATTATGAAGGGAATTCGCTACAGGTCGCATATTGCAGGCGTATATTAGACGAGGATAATGTAAATTACGAGAGGTATAAGAACAGGTAAAGTGCTACAGCATTAGCAAGCCGAGAACAATGCCAGAAAAGCGATAATGAAATATTTGATCACACCGAAAGGAAAAACAATAATAATTGCAATGATGTTGATAATGGTAACATTATAATAACAATAATGATGATGATGATGATGATGATGATGATGATGATGATGATGATGATGATGATGATGATGATAATGATGATGATGATGATGATGATGATGATGATAATGATGATAATAACAATAACAGTAATAATAATAATAATAATAATAATAATAATAATAATAATATCAATGATGATAACAATAATGACAATGAAAAATTAAAACAATAACAATGACAACGATTTTGATAATAACAACGATAATGATGATGAAATATATAATAATAATAAAAACAAAACTCGTTCTACTGGTCCTGATACCACCTGAAGCGCAAACGGACTTCCAGAGGCAGGGAGGCAGTGCAGCCGCTCCTGAAGGAACAGCAATCAGCGTAGGGACAATGCATTCAGCGAAAGGGCCCGTTAGAAAGACTAGCGATGATCTCGGCTATGGAGATGGCCCGATACACACACGCCGAGGTTGCCATAAATCTGCGGCAACTCCAAGGGGCAAGGAGGGAGCGAGGGAAGGAGGGAAGGAGGGAAGGAGGAAAGGAGGGAGGGAGGGAGGGTTGGAGGGAGGAAAGGAGGGAGGGAGGGAGGGTTGGAGGGAGGGAAGGATGGAGGATGGGAGGGAGGTAGTTAGGGAGGGGGAGGGGGAGGGGGAGGTAGAGGGAGGGAGAGGGAGAGGGAGAGAGAGAAGAGAAGAGAAGAAGAAGAAAAAGAAGGAGAAGAAGAAGAAGAAGAAAGAGAGAGAGCGAGCGAAAAGGGCGAGGGAATGGAAGTGTGAGAGAAAGGCAGACGGCAACCAACTGACTCGTCTCAGTCGTCCCGCCTTCGCTCCAAAGGCCCTAACTACGACCTCGTGCCCTGCTTCTGTCCGTACCAGCGCCACCTTTCACCCTTTTAACCCTTGCACAACAGGCATACCCCCTCCCTTTTCACCCCCAACACCCTACACACGTCGGCAATTACACCTACCGCCTCGCAGGGCCTGCAAACGCTTTCCGCGCATGACACGTCACTATGCCCATTTATATCTCAATCACAACCCATTATATCCAATCACACCAATTTAATTTACACACCAGGCGATAATTCCGAGCTATCTGCAGGGGCCGGGATGAAATAATCACGTGGCTCGGGGCGCGGCGGCCACGACCAGATATTATGCGTCATCAAGCGTCACGCGAGGCTAGTCTTGTCGGCCGTGAGGTGGGGGGGGGGGGGTTGTGAGGGAGGGAGAGGGGGGGGGAGGAAGGGTTGAGGAAAGAAGGAAGGGGTGGGTACAGGGGAGGAAGTGGTTGGGCGGAGGCGAAAGTGGAGGGGACAGAGGAGGAGGAGAAGGAGGAGGAGGAGGAGTAAGAGGAGGAATAGGAGGAGGAGGAGGAGGAAAAGGAGGAGGAAAAGGAGGAGGAGGAGGAGGAGGAGGAGGAGGAAGAGGAGGAGGAGGAAGAAGAAAAAGAAGAAGAAAAAGGGAGGAAAGGAAAGGAAAAGGAAGCAACAGAAGGTGCGGTGTAAGAGAACGAAGAGGAGGAGAAGAGAGGAGATGCATAAAGGGGAATGGAAAGAATAAGGAGAGAGGAAATAAGAAAACAAAGAATACAGCTAACAGTCCAACACTGTAAACTAGCCACCAGCGTAGACTCACAGCGTAATCCTGTCCTGGTTACCATCATCATCATCCCTTGAGACTGTGGAGAGGAGCCGGCCTTGTGCGAAGTTATAGGCAAGGAAGTTATTTACCCACCATTGTCGGTCGCCTATTTATGAAGAAACAGGAAGTTATTCATTAGTGGCATCCCGTGCATTGTGAGCGCGTGGAGGGCCAGGGAGAGCCACCTAGTTAGCAATCTGCACAGCCGCCTGCAGTGAGCTCGTCTCGAGGGAGGAGGGGGAATATTCAACAGTACAGCTCCCTTGTTTGCCGTTGGGTTGTGTCAAGCGGATTAGTTCTTAGTACAATCAATTGTACGGTCTGGGGGGAGGAAGGAGAAGACACTCGTTATTGCAACAGATGAGATCGTGGGACGCTGAGATGCTGCGCTTTCGGCGAGGAACAGCTGGTGAATTCGTCTAGTCTGTGGCCGTCCGCTGCTAAGTTGCGCCGCCGTGATTGACAGCTGGTAAACAAAGCAATTACGTCGATGGCAGGTTATGTAGTGAAACGTTAGTGAACAGAATAACATTGCCGCCAACCGAGGGATTGCACGGGAACAAGACCACCACATCTGCAGCTGGACGTGCCCGGGATTAGGAAAAGCTAGCGAGGAAAATGAATATGGGAATGGACACCCGTAAAGAGAGCGATCATGGCGGCTGTTAAGGTGTATGGGCGGTGCTGAGAGCGCGGGAAACATAACAGGCGAATGCGTGAACAATGAAAAATAAATAAATAAATAAATAAAAAGGGGGAATCGGATAACATGGCACATACAAATATCAATAAAACTGCATTCCTTTATAATCACACCTTTTCCATATAAAAAAAAAAAAAGTGAGAGAATCAATATTCCATTCCCATACAACGTTTCGGAAAAAGTAAAAAGAAACAGCTAACACACGCCAAAAAAAAAAAAAAAAAAAAAAAAAACACACACCTCACAACACAATAACAATGAAAAAAAAAAACCGCAATGATAAAAACAAGAGAATCACACAAAGCAAAGCACCTCATGCAAAGCCTCATTACCTAACAGGTGTTGTCTCAGAAGTGCAAAATGAAACAATACAAACAAACATTATCTGAAAAAAGCGATATGGGGAGGCGCATCACCATGATACAACGGGTGTGCACAGTTAATGGTTCATGCATCAGAATGTTCAGGTCGGGCAGCTACAGTAATGATGATTACATACAGGGGAGGCAAGGGGAGAGCTTAGGCAGGGAGAGAAATGATGCAAGAGAAAGGGGACGAAAGAGGGAAGAGAGAGGAGAAAGAGGGAAAGGGAAAGATAGAAAAAAAAGAAAAAATTGAAAAAGAAAGACGTATCGAACAGAAAAAGAAAGACAAAGAGAGGGAAGAAAAAGGAGAGGAAACAAAGATGAAGAGAAAATGAAGATGTTGAAGGAGTGTTGAGAGGAGAGGGAAAGGAATGTGAAAGAAAAGAAAAAGAAATAAAAGGGAAGAGTTGGATACTATAAAAATTGAACGGATAGAGCCTGGCTTTTCGAAGATTAAAGAAAATAGACAAAAAGGTTGGTATCAAACTAGAAAATGGGAATGTGAAAGATAGAAATAAAGGGAAGAAAAGAGAAAATAAGAGACAGTACAGTTTAATTGAAGCGGGGATGATAAAGAGAAAATGATTGAAAGGGCAAGAGAGGAGGTATGGAAAGAAAGAGGAGGGCGAAAAAAGGAAGAACGAGGGACCTAGGAAGAGTAAGAGAAGGAGGAGGAGGAGGAGGAGGAGGAGGAGAGAGACTCTCAGATTGTTCAATTGATATATTGGACATGTGGACATAAGACCTTTACAACACAGATATTAAAAAGGCAAAGTAAACAGAACAGCTAACGCACCTTCACACCTAAACCTTAGCCGTCATCCCACCACATAAACGCAAACACAAACAAACAAACAAAATCGTACAAAATAAAATAAATAATTCAGCAGCGTGAACCGAACCATCGACCCCAGCAAGGATATCTCGAACAATAAATCAAATCTAGAGGACCACTCATGAAACCTACATGAAGCTCTCGCGTTCGTGAAACTTCTATGAACCGATAACCCACGCTCATAAAACCAAAAGTTCGTGTTCATGAAATCTGCATGAACCACAGCTCGTGCTCATGTAAACAACATGAACCAAGAGCCCGTGCTCATAAAATCTGCATGAACCAAAGCTCGTGTTCATGAACCCAACTCGAACCAATCGCTCGTGTTGGGGAAACCTACATGAACCAATGGCTCGTGTTCACACATTACCTCTTTCTTTCTGCATTATGAATTCCGTTCGAAATCCACTTAGTAAATCGTGATGGACGCGGCCTCCCAATAATCCGTAATGCGGCGTAATGAGTAGCGTCAGTCACAGATTCCTGAGCGCCGCAACCGAACACTTACAAACACTCTTCCTATTTTCCACTTTTTTTCGAAGCACGAAAAGCACGGCTAGATTTCATCGCGCCGAGGGTCCGCGTGATGGCCGATCCGGTGGAATACGTCGCGGCAGCTAAGGGCCGCAGGTTAGTCTCTACGAAATAAAAATCAATGGCGTTCTAAATTCATAAACGTGTCTATGATTTCGTTCGGCTAATGGCACAGCTTTTAAAAAATGTATTAATTCGCTAATATACAGTCGATGCATTAATAATTGTCAATATCGCCAAGTTTCATCTAATCAGAATCTCATAAATAATGCAAAAATAAGGAAGAAAAATCTCAATATCTTCGGTTAACTATAAAAAAAATAAGAAAAAATCATGGATGCCAGCCATCATGGCACGGATTATTAACACAAAAATTGTACGATAAAATCTGGAAATTTGCGCCAGACTACGATGAGAAGACCAAAACTTATTGCAAATATTTTTCCAAAGCTTGAAGTTAGTGGAGAGGCAAAGGAGGAGAGACCTCCATTGGGGACGAAACTTGCTAATATCAACTTTTTCGCGATATTTGCATGAATTCTATACCGCCTCATCTTCGTTTTGTCTGCCTGAGTACGATTTCCACGTCCTTAATAATGCTAATCGCACAGAAGATCATTTCACTAGGAATGGAAATCTTTAAGGAAATGGGAACAGAGTGACTTTTTTTTAAATTGTCTTAAAGACCCAAAGGTGAATACTAAAACTCATTCCAAATAAAAGAAAAGAAAAGAACACGAGAGAATCCACGAATGACGAAGCAAAGCCAATGAACCGAAGAGGGAAATCAGTTCCTCAACGCTGCCTCATGAACAACTTGAAGAATACTGGTGTAAGGTTGCCGATTGGTAAATAAACATCTTGTGCCGTTATTACTATTTTTTATCTTTACTTTCTATTTATATTTCTTCTTCATTTTTTTTTTTTTTCTTCAGAGATATCACAGTCGACGACCCCAGTCATTTTGGAATGCTGGGCCAACGCTCCACTGAAGCTCATGTAAATAAGGGCGAGAGGAGCCTACATCATGATATAGTGCGGGAAATGGAGGAGGAGGAGGAGGAGGAGGAGGAGGAGGAGGAGGAGAAGGAAGAGGGGGAAAGAGGAGGAGGAGGATGGAAGAAGAAGAGGAGGAGGAGGAGGAGGAGGAGGAGGAGGAGGAGGAGGAGGAGGAGGAGGAGGAGGAAAGAGGAGGAGGAGGAGGGTGGAAGAAGAGAAGGAGGAGGAGGAGGAGGAGGTGGAGGAGGAAGAGGGGGAAAGAGGAGGAGGAGGATGGAAGAAGAGGAGGAGGATGGAAGAAGAGGAGGAGGAGGAGGAGGAGGAGGAGGAGGAGGAGGAGGAGGAGGAGAAGGAAGAGGGGGAAAGAGTAGGAGGAGGATCGAAGAAGAGGAGGAAGAGGGGGGATGGGGGAAGAGGAGGAGAGGGGGAGAAAGGGGAGGGGGAGGGGGAGGGGGGAAGGGGGAGGAGGAGGAGGAGAATGAGGGGGAGGGGTAGGAAAGGGAAGGGGAAGGGGAGGAGGAGGAGGAGAAGGAAGAGGGGGAAAGAGTAGGAGGAGGATGGAAGAAGAGGAGGAAGAGGGGGGATGGGGGAAGAGGAGGAGAGGGGGAGAAAGGGGAGGGGGAGGGGGAGGGGGGAAGGGGGAGGAGGAGGAGGAGGAGAATGAGGGGGAGGGGGAGGAAAGGGAAGGGGAAGGGGAGGAGGAGGAGGAGGGGGAGGAAGAAGAGAAGAAGGGGAGAGAAGGAGGAGGAGGAGGAGGAGGAGGAGGAGGAAGAGGAGAAGTAAGAGGAAGAGGAGAAAGAGGAGAAGAAAAACAAGAAGATGAAGAAGATGGAGGAGGAGGGAGACAAGAAAGAAAAAGAAAAATCGAAACTGGAGAGAGAAGGAGCACAGTGGAGGGGAAGAGAAGGAAGGAACAGGCAGAAAGCGAAGGAAGCGGGGGCGGGCAAATGAAAAAGAGGAGGAAGAGAAGGAAGAGGAGAAAGAGAAGAGCCAGAGGGAAGTGAAAACAGAAGTTGGGCGAGCCGTAGTAAGAGAAACTAGGGGAGGAAGTGGAGGAAAACGAATTGGAAAAAAAAAAAATGAATACGAAAAGAAACATGAGAAGTGAGGGGATAAAGGGAAGCGGAGAAAGAATAACGTAAGAAGGATGAAGGGGAGAAGAAGGGCAATAGAGGGGGATAAGATAGGTATGGAGGAGAAGAAGAAACAAGAGGACAGGCAAGAAGAGATGGAGGAAGAGGGATCAAAAATAGAGAAAATGGAAATAGAGAGGATTAAAATGAGGGAGGATATTTTGAGAACGAACAAGAAAATTAGCGGGAAAATAAAAACGAAGAAATGATAAAGCCAGTGACACATATCAAAGGCAAAGATACACAACAAAAACAACAATCATAACCAAAAAAAGAAAAAAAAAGAAAAAAACAAAAAAAAACTATAAAAAAACAGAAAAAAATGATGAATAACAAAAAAAAAAAATATGTATATTAAAAGAAAACAGATGATAGTGATGACCTCACCATGATCATGCTATACTCGGGACGTTCTCTGAAATATTGTGAGACGAGATAAGTCCACGAGCTCCTGAGAGGCTTAAGGAACCCTAAACCAAGCAAAAGACTAACGTGCCCCGAGAATACTTTTAAACCTCCAGCATCCCCGTCCAGACTTAAAGAACCCTTGGAAGAGGGGAAAGAGAGAGAGCGAGGAAAGAGGGGGTGGAAAAAAGAGAGGGGAGAGAAAGAGCGGTGGAGAGAGGGGGTGAGAAATAAAGAAAGAGTGAAAGGGAGGCGGGAGGGGGATGGGAGAGGGAGGGAGGGAGGGAGAAAGAGAAAGAGAAAGTATGAGAGGCAGACCAGAGAAACCGAGAAAAGCGAGAGCCAAGGGAAGCTGAAAAAGAATAATTCTCTCTCCTACCTCTTCCTCCCTCCCTCCCTCCCCTTCGCCCTTCCCCCATTGTTGTGTAGCGTCTAACGGTATCGCCGGGTAGCGGGCTCTATGCCAACGATAGTATTATCCATTATGGAGTGACAAACGCGTACCTGACGGCGCGGGTCAAGGAGGAGCAGCCCGCAGAAGGCCCTCCCTCCCGCTGCCGCTTCTACTACGTCTGTCACACTCGACGACGGAAACTGAATGGAGGCCAGACCCGCGCTGCTGCTCGCCCGGAACCAAATTCGCCGCAAGAAAGTCACAAACTTTGAAATCTTCATCTAGATTTCCCTCCAAAAAATACAATTCAAGATAATGCCCGTGGTCGCCGACGCCGCTCTGTCATGGGTTATTAAAAGGAATGGGGATGCGATTCGGCCGCCGTGCCTGGGTTGTTGGAATTCCTTCTAATACGGGTTTAGGGACTTAGGTCTCTTCCTATGATACGGGCGCTAATGGCAATAATAATGAACAATAACAGTAGTAATATCAGTGATAATAATAACAAAAACAGTGATAATAACAAGACCCAAAGTAAGAACAATAGCAATATAAAATACTGTCAGGAGCTGTGACAACAACAACAACAACAACAACAACAACAACAACAACAATAATAATAATGATAATAATGATACAAATTATAATAAAGGAATAGCAACAATAACAATACCGGTAATAATAAAACCAACAACATCCATAGCAGTGCGATTTCAAAATTCACAAAAAAAAAAAAAAAAAAAAAAAAAAATCTAAAGAATTGAACCGCCAGACGAGAAAACAGAGTGAATATTTAATATGTCAAATATTTCACAGGTCAATAAATGGCGTGTTTATATTCTTTAGACACAAGGGAGAGCGGGTCTCACATCGGGGGTGGATAATGATAAACCGACAAATAATATTTGTACCGCATTTTAGCACCAACAATGCGCAACACACCAAGGCGCAATCAATATCAGTAATAAAGAATACAATCAGAAACAACTGTTATACGCATATGTTATACAATTTTATGCCCATATGTGTGTGTGTGTGTGTGTGTGTGTGTGTGTGTGTGTGTGTGTGTGTGTGTGTGTGTGTGTGTGTGTGTGTGTATCATACACACACACACACATATATATATGTATATATATACATATGTATATATATATATATATATATATATATATATATATATTACACACACACACATATATACATAGATATATACATATCATACATACATACATATATAAATACATATTATACATACATATATATATATATATATATTATACATATTATACATATATACAGTATATATATATATATTATACATATTATACATATATATATATATCAATATATATATATATATATATATATATAAATATTATACATATTATACATATATATATATATATATATATATATATATATATATATAGATAGATAGATAGATAGATATAGGTATATATAGATATAGATATACATATTATACACACACACACACACACACATATATGTATATATGTATGTGTACATATATACACATACAAAAATACATTATATACTACAAAGCATATATATTACATAAGGTAGAGAGTTAAATCAAATGATAGAACAACAAACATATAGACTAGTGGATAGATAAACAAAATAGATAAAGAGAGATAAATAGAAAAATAGATAAACACCCATACAAGTACAAACAGAATGGAAAGAAAGATAAAAATGGAGGAAATAAGAGAGACTAAAAAAGGGAAAGAAAGGGAGAAAAGAAGAAGAAGAAGGAGAAAAAGAAGGAGAAGAAGAAGGAGAAGAAGAAGGAGAAGAAGGAGAAGAAGAAGAAGAAGAAGAAGAAGAAGAAGAAGAAGAAGAAGAAGAAGGAGAAGAAGAAGGAGAAGAAGAAGGAGGAGAAGAAGAAGAAGAAAGAAAAAATCTGAGAACTAAAAAGGAAGGAAGGAGTCCATACCGGGCGGTTTCAGTTCAGGCGTCCGGTAGCATTAGCGTCATGAGCGCTGGCTCTCATTTCGGCTTGTTTTCCTATCCCGGAGGAGAGGAATGAGGGAGACAAGGGAGGAGCAAAAACGGGGGGGAAAGAAGGAGTGGAGGAGTGGTCGACTAGCTTGGAGAAGAGAAGGAGGGAGGGAGAGAAGGAGGGAGAGAGGGAGGGAGAGAGGGAGGGAGGGAGGGAGGGAGGGAGGGAGGGAGGCGGAAAGGGTACTGGAGGGGGTGAAGTGGTGAGGGAAAGAAGAAAGGGAGAGAGGGAGGGAGGGAGGGAGGAAGGGAGGGAGGGAGGCGGAAAGGGTACTGGAGGGGGTGAAGTGGTGAGGGAAAGAAGAAAGGGAGAGAGGGAAGGGCAAGGGAAAGAGGTAGGAAGGAGAAAGGGTGGGAGGAGAGGTAATAGAGAGGGGTGAGGGAAAGGAGTAGGGTGAGGAAAGGGAGGAAAGAATGGGCGAGGAAAAAGAACAGGAAGGGGCACGGAGGGAGAGAAAAGTTGAGGAAAAGAAGCGGGTTAAAACTAGACTTCGCTGTATATTTTGTTCAAAAAGATTCTACTGGACCCAAAAGTAAAGTAAAATGAGAAAAAAAAAATACGAGAGAAAGAAAGAAAAAATAGATAACACACAATTCAGGAACTTTTGAGAAACAGAAAATCGTATAGGCAGCAAAATACGGTTATTGTAGAACCAAAACACTTTATTCCGTCTATGAAACTCGTTCTAGCTATTCACGTGAACAGATCACAATGAGTGTCGCCCAATTCCGATAAAAAAATAATAACTTGTGTTATCCAAAGTTTGCCTAAGAATATTGCAATAGATTGAGGTGAGAATTTTTACATCGGCGCTCAGTATTATTTTGTCTGAGTTTCGGATAAGTTTGGCGCCTGTAACTTTTGGTCGTGCACATTACGTTAGAATTTGCTCCTAATTCTCGCTGTCTCCTCTAATCCACAGTTTTACTTTAAGGATAGCACGAGGTCTTTACTCACAAATATGCTTTCACTTCGACACATTTTTCTCTCCTTTTTTCAACACAAACTCAGCTTCTGTTATAACACTTTGTATCAGTATAGATTTTCTATAACGATTCCCTGTTCGTTATTTAACGCAGAGTTCGCCGTTGCACCAGATTCTGCCGAGACTATGAATGTAGACACTCTGCTTGCTCAGTTCCCGGATGTCATCTTTTGATTCACTGTACATTTTGCATCACAATCCGCTAAGCCGAAGGTCTCTTCTGCATATATATCCACGCGATCCGCTGTATGCAAACGTGATGTCAGCTCTCTTGTTTGCAAGCGCCGGGGAGGAAAATGCACGTCCCTGTTGTTCAAACTTGGCCGGGGCATATCTACAGTAAAAAAGAAAGAGAGGGAGAGACACATAAAAAAAAATAAACAAACTAATTTATTTTTCTACGCTCTCGGCTCCGTGGAATATATCTGTGCGACTGTCGGCAACGTGGGACGTCGCCTCCGTTTACTTATAGTAAGAGTAAATTTCACAAACGGAAAGTAAATCCTGGAGCTCGGCCCTCGTCGCCGAGCGATCTATATGCGTGCAGATGGAGGCGGTCGTGTTCGAGTCAGGATTGCGATGATTCTTCGCTTGTCAGTGTCTGGCCAGGTGCAAAACCTCCCTCGACATGTCAGAATAAAAGCAACAGTCTCTGGATACTGCGCGTTTCACGGGATCTTTCCGATACTTGAGTCTTCATCGACTGGAAGCTGCTTTGTGTTTTCTTTCTCAGTATAGTGGTGTTAATATTGATCATATCAACACTATATTTATACTTACATACATACATGCACACATGCACACACACACACACACACACACACACACACACACACACACACACACACACACACACACACACACACACACACATACACACACATACACACACATACACATATACACAAATACACACACACAGATACACACACACACACACATATGTATGTATATATGTGTGTGTGTGTATGTGATATGTGTGTGTGTATGTGATGTGTGTGTGTGTGTGTGTGTGTGTGTGTGTGTGTATGTGTGTGTGTGTGTGTGTGTGTGTGTGTGTGTGTGTGTGTGTGTGTGTGTGTGTGTGTGTGTGTGTGTGTGTGTGTGTGTGTGTGTGTGTCTGTGTGTGTGATATATATATATACATATACATATAAATATAAATATAGATATAAATATATACATATATATATATATATATATATATATATATATATATATATATATATATATATTTATATATATATAAGTGTATCAGTAGCGAAAGTACAACAAACCCCGCAACGGTTTTATTCGATCCAATTAATATCTAACTCTACACTGAGCTTAAAACAATAACAGGATAAACATGTGCGACTCATTATCATGGCAGGGACAGAGTGAAATTGCTGCAATATTATTCGTCATTAGATTTATAACTGTATAAAGTTTCAGTATACCATGTCCAAATGTAAATAATTTACATATATACATGTGGACTCGCTTTCATGGAGAAGACTAGGCCACCAGGCATTTTCCAGAATCTTTCATACAGTAAAATAAGATGATTCGTCCACAAAGAGAGCCAATTAAAAACTAACACTTCAGAGATCCCTAAGAATTACGTAGCGTGTGTATAGATATTTTTTTTTAGTGTTTTTTTCCGGTCTCTTTTTCCATGCATAGGTGAGCTAGTCCATTCTACAGCAGATCTGGAGGTCGCATTTTTTCTCGGCGCCGATTACCTTCAATATCACATTCCAGGCGTAATGAGCTGAAGTTTTGGGCGATGCTCTTATCCTATGGCGAAACCTGATTAAAAATTTCAGCCACACGCTCTCATTAATTGCATACTTGTTAAGTTTTCCGCATTAGACACACCCCCAGGACGTTAATTAACAGACCGATCGATGGTCAGGGATACTTGTCCTCTGCCAGGTCCTCTCCAACCCTTCCCCCACTCCCCCCTGTCACACCACCTTCCCCTCGTCCGTGTTCAGCCCTTGTTCCCTCTCCCCTCCTCTCCCGTGCCAGACTCCCCTCTACCACTGGCACTGCTCACCTTTGCCTCTCTGTGTTTCACTGTGTTCTGTCTCATCTTTCTCCTCCAGGTACACGGCAGGAATTTCACTTATTAGTCTACTAGTTCACTCTAACCATGACTAGTACTTTCAAACCTGTCTAGTCCTCTCTGACCTTAGCTTTATAACTAGCACGGTCGACTCCCCCTTCCCTCTTTTTCCTAATAACGGGCTCGAGCCACCCTCCTTATCCCCTTTCCCTAGTACAATACTTGACTCACCCTCCCTACCCCTCCCGTTTCCCTAACACCAGACCCGACTCACCCCCTTCTCCCCCCCAAACTAGCACAATCCTTCCTCACCCGCCCTTTCACCGCTGCTCTTCCGCCACAGCAGGCACATCCCCGCTTCTCGCAGGCCCCGCCCTCGAATGTTGTCCACGGGCTCTCCAGCCTCGCCCCCTGGTGCCATGCTTTGTGCTTACTTTTTGTTGTCTGCGTTTTTTTCATATTATTATTTTATCATGATGGTGATAATGATGATGATTATCACTACTGCTACTACTACGGCTGCAACTACTTCTACTTGTACTGTTACTACAAGCAGTTGTAGAAGAAGTATCACTACTACTATTACTATTACTACTACTACTGCTGCTGCTGCTCTTATAATAATAATAATAATAATAATAATAATAATTCTTATTATTATTATTATCATCATTATTATTATTATCATTATCATTGTTATTGTTCTTGCTGCTGTTATCATTGTTGTTTTTGCTGTTATTATTGTTGTTGTTATTGTTAAAATTATTGTTGTTTTTGTTACTGTTATTTCTATCATCGTCATCATGATTATTACTATTAGTATTATTTTCATGCTTATTATCATTATTACTATCATTGCTATTATTAGTATCATTATCATCATTATTACAAATTATAATTTTCATCATTATTATTATTATTATCATAATTATTATTATCAATGTTATAATTATAATTATAATTATTATTACTATTATTATTATCATCATCATAATAAAATAATACAAAAATAATAATAATAATGAAAATAATAATAATAATGATAATGATAATAATAATAATAATAATAATTATTATTATTATTATTATAATTATTGGTGGTAGTAGTAGTAGTAGTAGTGGTTGTAGTAGTAGAGTCATATCATATACTATTATTGTTATCATTATTACTACTATTACTATTATTATTATAATTAAAATGGCGGGATACTACTAGTCCTCATTAGCTACTCTTTTTAAAAAGGACTACAAGTAAATAGTTATATTTTAATTTCTTTATTCATTTTTCTGTTAAAAAAAAAAAAAACAGAATAACCCCACATATAATATGGTCTTCCCGCGGCTTCATGATGACTGTTATTATAATATCCGGGAATACATTATCTATTTTTCTCTTTCATCTTTTCACGTTTTCTAATCTCTCCCTCTCTCTCCCCCTCCCTCTCCCTCTCTCTCCACCCTCCCTGTTTCTCTTCCTCTCTCTCCCCTCCCTGTCTCTCTTCTTTTCTCTCCCCTCCCTGTCTCTCTCCCTCTCTCTCCTTTCCCTGTCTCTCCCCCTTCCCTGTCTCTCTCCCTCTCTCAGTCTCTTTCATTCTCCCTCTCTCGCCCCTCCCTCTCTCCCACTTCCCTGTCTCTCTCCCTCTCCCCCTCCCTCTCCCTTTCTTTTTCAGGCTTGCAATTATTCCCTCTTGCTTGATGCATGAAGATTCCCCTCCTCTTTAATTTTCACCGACGCTGTGCAACATTAACTGCCTTTGCTTAAGCTTGCCTGACCACCCTTCCGCTACCTGTTGACTTCCACTTAAAATCATTAACACGTTAATAAGGTTTCATGATCATAACATCAAACACAACAATAACAAAAGTAATAACATCAACGGTAGTAGTAATGATGATAATAACAACTACAATTATTAAAATCTTATATCATTATTATTAACAACAATAATAATAATGATAATAAAATGAATAATGATGATAATAGTAATATAAATAGCAATAATGATAATGATAATGATAATGATAATGATAATAATAATTTTATCATTATCATTATTATCAGCAGTAAAATTATTTTCATAACTGTTATTATTATTAGCATCGTTATTATTATCCTTATTATCATTATTGGTATCGTTATCATTATCATTATTAGCAGCAAAATCATTATTGCAACAACAACAACAAAAACAGACCAACAAATAATAATAATAATAATAATAACAATAGTTATAGTCTCTGAGTGCGGAAAGCTTGCGCAAAAACAGTATAATCAATGGAGGCACGACAAAGTAGCCCAGATCATACATTGGCAGTTTTGCAAAGAGAATAACCTAGAGCACAACGAGAAGTGGTATGATCACCGGCCAAAGTCTATAGTCGAAAACGAAAGCGTAAAGCTCCTCTGGGACATGCGCATTCAAACTGATGCGGAAATGGCCCACGATAAGCCAGATATCATCTCCTTCAACAAGGATAAACAAACGTGGAATTGAATATGCAATTGTAGAGAAATAAAGATAGTTCCCATTGTTATCAGGGCTTTTGGCACTATCTGTACAACATCTCATTCATGGCTTACACAAATCAGCCAAGATCTGCACTTTGATTTCTTACAAAAAGCTTGCCTATTAGGAACTGCAAGAACTCTGCGTCACGTTCTTAACATCTAAAGCAAAGGGTCGTTGCTTGATGTTAAAGAAAAAACAACCGGTCATACGCGACCATTAAAACTGATAATAATAATAATAATAAAATAATAATAATAAAAAAAAAAAAAAAAAAAAATAATAATAACAATAATGATGGTACTATTAATTCATTATTATTACTATTATTATTATTATTATTATTATTATTATTATTATTATAATGATAATGATAGTAATAATGATAATAACCAATAACAAAAATAAAAACAATAATGATAATGATAAAAAATAATGATACTGATACTGATACCACTACTAACAATAGCAACGATAATACAATAAAAAAAACATAAATGATGATGATAATGATAATGATAATGATAATGATAATAATGATAACAGTAATAATAATAATAATGATGATGATAACAAAAACAACAAATATAATAAAAAAGTAACCACATTATCATCAACAACAATACCAGTAATGTTAATAAATATAACAGTTAATGGGTAAAAAAAAAATCATCTTCATATATGACTTTTATTATCATCATCATATCGCTGCCATTAATTTCACTCGCCTTATCATTATCATCGTCATCATCATCATTAGCTTTACTGTTCGCAGCATCATTACCAATGGCGCCCTCACCATCAACATGACAAATGCAAAACCAATCATTACATATATCACCAAACAATAACAAGCAATAATCAACGCCAACAACAAGCCCTGCAACAATCAATGCCAAACAACAAAAATCATAACAAACAAACCCCATAATTACAACCCTGAACAAGTGAAGCCATTACCCATTCTCACCCCCGACAACACCCGAAGAAAGGGGCCCATATCTTTTCACATAGTATCGACCTCCCTCACCGTTGCCGCCGCTCCTCCCGCCCTTCGAGGATCGACCTCACGCCCTCCCTACGCCCGTGTTATCCCTTCATCTTTACTGTAGATTTTTCTATTTTGTTTTTTTCCTCTTCTTTTTGTTAGGAGGGGGGTAGGGATAGTAGGGGTTTTGTTCTTGCTGTTATTGTTATTGTGTTTCGCTTTTTCTCCTTTTCGTCCATCTTCTTTTTTTTTCTTTATTTACATAATTATTATCCAAACAACAGTTATCACGTTTATAGGAAGAGTGAATCCATAGATTCCTATTTTTATCTTCAACGTACCAAAATATTAATAATTTCAAAACACGTTTCAATCTAATATTTGCATTTGTATTTACACAACACCAGAATAAATCCACATCGTGAAACAACACCCGTAAATAAATCCCCCCCCCCTACCGCCCCCCTACCATCCCCATGCCGCCCCCCAACCCCCTAACACACCGCCGCATGTTTGCTCAAAAGCGCCCGTCCCCTCGACCGCGGGGGCGTGGGCGTGACCATCAGTTTTGGGTTCAAAAAGCCACCCGGGGTGTTTTTCCTCCCCGAGAAGGAATTTTTGCCTTTTCGGGGACATAAACAAGGAATTTATGATGGGCCTGAGGAATACATAAGAACATAAGTGGATGTGACCTGCGATATATTGGGGCCATTTGGATCAGTTGGTGGCAAGGGTTGGTAACGACGACAGGCCTGACATGTGGCTTCTGGGTGCGCGTGGGGAGGAGGGGGGGGGGGAATGGAGGTGGGAGGGGGGAAGAGGGGAGGAGAGGAGGTGGGAGGGGGGAAGAGGGGAGGAAAGGAGGTGGGAGGGGGGAAGAGGGGAGGAAAGGAGGTGGGAGGGAGGAGGAAGGGAGAAGGGGAGGAGGGGGAAGGTATGGAAAGTAGGTGGGGTGGAAGCGAGAAAAAGAGGAGGGGAGAATAGGAAATGGGGAGGAGGGAAAAATAGGTTAGGAAGGAAAAAAAGTGGGGAGGGGGAGAGACAAGTAGGTGGGGAGGAAGGGGAGGAGAGGAGAAAAGGAGGTGGGGAAGGTATGGAAAATAGTAGTGGAGAAAAGGAGGTGGGGAAGGTATGGAAAATAGGTGGGGAGAAAAGTAGGTAGGGAACAGAGGAGGAAAAGAGGGAGAAAGGAGGTGGGGAAGAAGGGGAAAAGGGGAGGGAAGGTAAGTGGGAGAGCTGAAAAGGAGTTGGGGAAGAGGGGAGATTAGGTTGAGAATGTGGGGGGGAAAGGAGAAGGGAGTAGGTCGGAAGAAAAGGAAGTGAGGAGTTTGAAAGAAAATGAGGAAAGAGAAAAGGAGGTGGAGAGGAGGGGAGAAAAGGAGAAAGAGAGGAGAGAAAAATGAAGAGGGGGAGAAAAGTAGGAGGAAAGAATAGGAGGAAGCGAGGAGTGAGGAATGGAAGAAGAGAAGTAAGGAAGGATGGAAGATGAGTAGGGAAGAAGAAGAAAGACGAAGGGAGAGGAAGAGGGGAAGAGCAAGGGAAAGACGAAAAGAGGAAAAAAGGAGGAAAATGGCTAGGGAAGGAGGGGGAGAGGGAGAGGGTGAACGAACTAGGGTAGAGAAGAGCGAAGAAAGGGAGTGAGGGAGGGAAGGGGGAAAATGCCGCCGTCTCCCACATATTATACATATTCAAGTAGTGCGACGAATCTCTCATGGCGGAAGGTGTTAAAAGATGAATCACTGGAAATTCTCTTTTCAAATATAAACAGTCTTTAAAGAAAATAATAATAATAAAATCTAAAGTCTCCCGGGAAAAAAAAGAAGGAAGAGGAAGGCGCGGAAAAAATACTGTTTCTGACAACCAGCATATTGTTTGTACGCTCGAGAAATTTTTGAAGTTGTGAAGAAATCGTTCAAATCATTCTTTTTGGAGAGAAAGAATGTGGGCAAAAACATATATAAAAAAAAAAATTAAATATAAGAGAAATAATCATATTACACCGAGGAACCTGAATTGTTAAGGAAAAATGCTCTACAAAATATTAGAAAAACCCCTTTGCAATGTTTTATTCCCATTCATCAAAAAGAGGTAAAAAGGAAGTAGAAAAAAACTGCATGTTCAAGACCTTTTATCCTACTACTCCAACTATCCAACCAAGGCAACATTTTAGACTAACTGTCAGAAACAATTGAAGACCACAATCTGTTTCCCAAGCGAGATATCAATAACCCAAGTTTTATAACGCAGAGGGTGAGAGCGACAGGCTCTTCGCCCGAGTCTCGCACATCTGCTACCCACAAAGTGCTTTCCAATTATGAATTGTGAGATGAAACGCCCGCCATAAAACTTGCATCACGTACCTATTGTCTCTGAAGATCTCGCTCCTCCTCCGGTGAAAAAGGCGGCATTATCTTTCATATTATGGGAATAATCTAATGCATTACCGAGGGAAAAAAGGCAAAAACCATGGGCGTCTTCGACAAGAAGTCATGAAAGAGGCAGGGACGGCAGATGAGGCGCTCGGCAATGCATTAAGCGAGCGCACACTATTCTCAAAATTTGGAGACAGCCACATGGACGCTCCTCGGGGGACAAGACAACGCCCCAGAAAAAAAATGCAAAAACAATAACAAACAGAAGGAAATGTGGGTGAAATAACTCAAACAGCCATTACCCTTCATCACATCCTAACCAAGAATTACTGCGCCACTCTAGCCAAATGGAGGGATGCCGATGTACGGGCGGGGGGCGGGGGTGCCGAGAGGATGGGGGAGGGGAAGGTGAATGGCACAGTGTGTGGGGTGTTGCTGGCCGAGGGCGCTTCAGAATGGGCGGAATTTAGGTTTATGTGGTTCTAGAAACGCCGTACAGGTCAAGAGGAACAGGCCATAGGGTGTGTGGGGATCGCGAGGGTTGTGTGCGCAAGGGCTCGAAAGGTCCGTCGGCTAATGAGGACGACATCCGTGTGATCTTAATTATCGGGATGACCTTAAATACCTCTCAATTATGCTTTCCTTCCTCGTCTTTTATTGTGTTTTCCCCCCACTCCCCTTTCTCACCAACAAGAAGAAAAGGATGTGAATACCTCGCAGAAATAAAGGAACACATTACGGATTCGATACATGTTTACATCGCGAACACAACCCCATAAATAATCGGGTGATGAACACGCTACAGGGCGAAGTGTGAAAGGTATAGAATGGCTGGTAGAAATAATGGGTAGCATTATCATCTGTCAGGACACGCTTGGTCGCGGCATCGCAGGAGAGAAAGAAGGTTCTACGAGAGAAATATGAACAGGTGTGAATTTTGGAGTTATGACCATGATTTGGATTTACTAGCGTCCTCAAGAGAAGTACTGCTTCTAGTAATAGGCCCAATAAGGAAACTACTGCAAGATGAAACAGCAGTAGATATAAATTACTGAAGGGTACACGAACTACACGAACAATAACAGCAATAACAACATTGACTACAGCAACAGCGATAAAAACAAAGATATAGGTTAGGTTGCAGTTTTACCCTATAGGACACGCCGAGATAAAGGGCCGCAGAGATTTATTATTGTCTTGGGAGTAAAGTAGTCGACGGGGAATTTATAAGGGCAGGTAAGAGGTGTCATAGTAGCGTGAAAATGAAGGGGGAGAAATGGAGAGAGAGAGGGGTGAGAAAGAGAGAGTGAGAGATAGAGATAGATAGAGATAGATAGAGATAGATAGAGATAGATAGAGATAGAGAGATAGAGAGAGAGAGAGAGAGAGAGAGAGAGAGAGAGAGAGAGAGAGAGAGAGAGAGAGAGAGAAAGAGAGAGAGAGAGAGAGAGAGAGAGAGAGAGAGAGAGAGAGAGAGAGAGAGAGAGAGAGAGAGAGAGAGAGAGAGAGAGGGGGGGGGGGGGTAGGAGAGTGAGGAAGTAGAAGAAGGGAAAGGGAAAGGGAAAGGGAAGGGAAGGAAAAATAAAAGGAGGGAGGGAGGGAGGGAGGGAGGGAGGGAGGGAGGGAGGGAGAGAGGGAGGGAGGGAGAGAGAGAGAGAGAGAGAGAGAGAGAGAGAGAGAGAGAGAGAGAGAGAGAGAGGATGATTAAGAGTGAGAAACAGACAGAAAAAGACAGAGACAGAAATAGAGAGATTAGAGGGAGAGTAAGAGTGAGAAACAGACAGAAATCTATCCAGACATTGCCTTGCATACAGTTCATCCCGAGATCAATCGTCTCCGAGACAATTTTTGATACCATGTGTGTGCGTGATGATGGGGAACACGTAGACAAAAGTCAATATACAAAAAAATAATAACAATTAAAAAAAAAAAAAAAAAAAAAAAAAAAGAGACCCCGGTATAGACAAAAGTGGCCACTAGCAGGATGGAAGACAAGGAAGCAAGTATTTCGAGCCAGAAAATAATTAAAAACTGAAAACGGAAGGCCCAGGTGGTACGGCCAATCCCATGTCCGTCCCGATTAATGGCTCTTCATCAAAAACTCCCTCCATTAAACGTCGGGCAAGGTGGGAGGAACAAGGAGAGCAATGAAGGACGGAAACACGGAGAGGAGGATAAGAGGGGGAGAGAGGAGATGAATAAGAAGAGGTAAAAGAGGGGGAAAGGGGGAGAGAGGAGATGAATAAGAAGAGGTAAAAGAGGGGGAAAGGGGGAGAGAGGAGATGAATAAGAAGAGGTAAAAGAGGGGGAAAGGGGGAGAGAGGAGATGAATAAGAAGAGGTAAAAGAGGGGGAAAGGGGGAGAGAGGAGATGAATAAGAAGAGGTAAAAGAGGGGGAAAGCGAGAGAGATAAGGAGTAAAACAGGGGAAAGCGAGATGCATAAGAAAGGGTAAAAGTGGGGAAAGGAGATGGATAAGAAGGGGTAAAAAAAAGGGGGAAGAGGAGATGGATAATTAGGGATAAAAGAAGGGAAAAGGAGATAGGTAAGAAGGGGTAAATGAGGGAAATAAGATATAAATAATTAGGGATAAAAGAGAAAGAAAGAGGAAAAGGTGAAAGCCGGAAGAAGGGATAGGAAGTGGGAAAGAGAAAAGAGGAAGGGCAATGAAGGATTAAATAACAGACAGTAGGGTAAGAGAGAGAGAATACAGAGGAAACAAAAGGAAAGAAAAGGAAAAACATGGGAGATAGGGAGGAAACACGAAACGGAGGATACAAAAAACGGGAGAAATGAGAACAGAAGGGTAGAAGGAAGGGGCAAGCACGGGAATATGGAAGGGAGGAATAATTAAGGGAAGTAGGAGAGAGGGAAGGGTAAATGAGAGAGGGCAGATGATGTAAACAAGTAGGGGAAAATAAAAGAGAGAAGGGAAGGTGGAAGGGCAAATGGTGGGAGGAAATAGAGAGGAAGAAATAAAAACTGGAGAAAGGGAAGAGAGGAAATAGGGGGGAAATAAAGATAAAGAGAGAGATAGGGCAGGTGTAAAGAGTGAGGGAAGAAAGTGAGGGAAGGAAACGATGGAAAAGAGAGAGCAATTGGGTTAAATACTGCCATACGAAGGGAGGAGAGAGAAGGAAAAGGTAACGGAGGAAGAAAGAGAAGGAAAAGTACGGAGAAAGAAGTATGGGAGAACAGCGAGAAGTCGGGTAAAAAGAAAGAGCCAGAAGGGATGGTAATGCTCAAGGAAAAGAGGGAGAAGTATAAAAAGAGAGTAAGAAGATTGGAGAAAAGAAGAAGAGACAGAGAGAAAGAAGACGAAGAGGCGGCAAAGTGGGTAGATAGATAGATAGATAGATAGAGAGAGAGAGAGAGAGAGAGAGAGAGAGAGAGAGAGAGAGAGAGAGAGAGAGAGAGAGAGAGAGAGAGAGAGAGAGAGAGAGAGAGAGAGGGAGAGAGAGAGAGAGAGAGAGAGAGAGAGAGAGAGAGAGAGAGAGAGAGAGAGAGAGAGAGAGAGAGAGAGAGAGAGAGGCAGTGAGGCAGAGACAGACAGACAGACAGACAGACAGACAGACAGACAGAGTAGGCAAGGGGTGATATAAAAAAAAACCGAAAGACAAAAGAAAGGCCAAACTTTGGAGGAAAAATCGAAGGAGAGGGGAAAGAGAAATTAAAACAGGGATATAGCTGGATGAACGCAGAGGGAGAGAGGAAGAGGAAGTGACTTTGAGAAAGAAAGGGGGAAAGGAATGAACGACAAAGTGCAAATACAAGAAATAAAAGAAAGTGGAAAACAAGCGTATGAAGAAGTAGAAAAAAAAATGCTAACAGGAAAGTAATAACATGTAAACTAACGCCAGGGTACGAATATTAAAACCGTTATGTGAGGTAAAGAAGACATTTAAATGAAAATGAATAATACGAGAGAAAAGAGAGAGAGATATAAAAAGGCTTCTGCAAGATTCACTAATTCCCTCTTCGCACTCAGAGCGAAGAAGAAATAAAAACGCCAAAGATGAGGCAGGAAACAGAGCGGAAACGGAAAAGGTACAGAGAAAGGGGAGAATAAACTAAGAAGGGTGGAAAGAAGACAGGAAACGAAGAATACAGAGGGGAAAAGACGTGGAGAAAGGGAAGGTATATTCAGGAATGAAAATATAAGGATGAGAAAAAAAATTAAAACACAACCGAAAACAGCAGTCAGTGATCGCAATGCACGCGCACGTAGACAGATAGACAGACAGACAGACAGATACACACACACACAATAAACAACCAGCCATAATTTGACTGAAGTCACAAGAGCCTGTCACACAAAACTCTAAATTATATATCCCTAGCCTGACACTTTAACTGAGAGATTCTAATTGTGTTCAAAGTAAATGCAAAAAATATTTTTGTTCCACCTCAAGTTTCTATCCTTATGATTATTCATAACTCTCCCCTCTCTGCTGGAATCCTTTTAATGTTAAAGGATCATGTACATTTCCTGGCATTTAAGCCTTCTTCAAAAAAAAAAAAAAAAAAAATTGTTTGCTTCCATTACAGGTAAGGATTGCATGTGCTATAACGGCAATGTAGGAACAGTGACAATGGCTGGGAAAGAGTGGGGAGAGGAGGAGAGTGGAGAGAAAGAGAGAGAGGAGAAGAGTGGAGAGGAGAAGAGAGGAGAGGAGAGAGAGGAGAGGGAGGAGAGGGAGGAGAGGGAGGAGAGAGGAGAGAGATGAGAGGAGAGAGAGAGAGGTGAGAGAGAGAGAGAGAGAGAGAGAGAGAGAGAGAGAGAGAGAGAGAGAGAGAGAGAGAGAGAGAGAGAGAGAGAGAGAGAGAGAGAGAGAGAGAAAGAGAGTAGAAAAAAAAGAGAATGAAAGGCTAGGACCATCTATATACACACCGATACACCTCACAGACAACCGAAATAAAAGTCGGCTCGCCTCCCACCTTGCCGCAGCCCCGCGATTACTGTTCCGCCCGTGCAAGCGCCGCGAGAATGGATCCCCGCCACAATAGCCCCACCGCCGGCCCGTAGTCCCGAGGGAAGGCATTATTCATTGAGAAAGCTAATGGCAGCCGATACCGACCCGAAACCGACATTAAGGAAACACACATCTTGGAAAAAAAAAACACATCTCCCTGGCAATCCGCGATCATTAGTGAGCGACGCGCACTTCCCTTTGTGCGGGGAAAACATTCGCGCGATTTACAGTAAAAGTGTGTGTGGGGGGGGGGGGGGGCGTTTTTTTTCTGTTTCATGCTAAAAAATGGGGAGCAAATGCATCGATCAATTAATCAAGCGTCGATATCCGATTCCGCTCCTGAATCCCATATGATTTTGACTCCACTCCCGCCTTCCATCCCCCCCCCCCCCCCCCCGAAGAATCGCCCGAACGACACTATGAACCGAATTAAACGATGCGTATTAATGAGGTTTTGTCTTAAAGCGATGTTTACGATCTTGGCTTCATACGAGATAATAGGACTCGGGGGAAATCTCGAGATATACGAAATCGTGAAGGCGAGGTATGGATTGATGCCGGGACACTGTTGCCAAAGGTAGGGGAGGGGAGGGAGGAGAGGAGGGGAGGGGGGGGAGGAGAGGAGGGGGAGTGGAGGGGGAGTGGAGGGGAGGGGAGGGAGGAGAGGAGGGAGGAGAGGAGGGGGAGGGGAGGGAGGAGAGGAGGGGGAGGGAGGAGGAAGAAGGCGAGGGATGGGGGGGGAGGAGAAGGGGGTAGGGAGAAGGAGGAGAGGGAGGAGGGTGTGTCAGGAAAGAAGGGAGCAGGGGAGGTGGTGTGTGAGAGGGGAAGAGATAGAAGGGAAAATGTTTGAAAGGGAAGGGAGATAGAGGAAGGAGATGCATGTATGTGGAGGGGGGGAAGGAGAAGGGCGAAGAGGGGGCTTAAAGGAGGGAGGGAGAAAGAGGAAGGGAAGGAGAGTGTGTGAAAGGGGAAGTGAAGGGGGGAGAGAAGTGAGTATGAATGAAGGAGGAAGGGAAGGAGAAAGGAGGAGAGGAAGAGAAGGAGAAAGGAGGGGAGGAAAGGAATGAGAAAGGAGGGGAGGAAAGGAAGGAGAAAGGAGGGAATGCAGAACGAATAGGAGGATGGAGTAGACAGAGAAGGGGGAAGCATACGAGGGCGTGTGGAGGGTAGGAGAAAAGGAGGAAGGAGAGGGGATTGAACGGGAATGAAGGAAGAAGACAAAGAGAGCATGTATGTATAAAGTACAACGGTGAGGAGGTGTGTGTGTGTGTGTGTGTGTGTGTGTGTGTGTGTGTGTGTGTGTGTGTGTGTGTGTGTGTGTGTGTGTGTGTGTGTGTGTGTGTGTGCGTGTGTGCGTGTGTGTGTGTGCCCGAAGGGGTGAAGGAGAAGGTCGGAGACGACGTGGGCAAGTGTGTGAACGGGGAGGGCAGAGGAGGGAGAGGAGGCCATGCGTGCGGAGGGAGGTGGTGGGGGGGGGGGGGTGAGCACCTGCATTTCAAGAAAAGAAGATTCCTGATGGAAGTGTTTATTTTTGTCCTTCTTTCTTGATTTTCTCCTCTCTTTCATCCTATCAACAGCACAGCACAGGCCGCTCATGGTACATCATCCCTTTGGGTAAAGTTGTTTGAAGTTCGATGATATGGCTTCAGGGAACTTTAGACTACTGCAGACTGTTGCCTTGGATATCTCAAATAGAGATGGATTTACTTGGATGTCTTATGTGCAGTTATTAATTCCCCATTGATATCTCGTGTATAATAAATTTTAGCAATTAATCCTACCCAAAAAAAAAAAAAAACTTATATGAGAGACTGTTTGTTTCTTTGTTCAATTTTGTGTGTGAAGGTGAATTTGTGTGCAGGCCTGCGGTTCAGGGGAAACCATAATAAATAACACTTTTTCACGAATGCACTTACCAAGCCCGGAGAACAATCTATCCGTCACTTGTCACTCACCTGTGGGGAAAGAAAACAAACGTGAGTAACGATTATTTTTTTTAATGGGCACCCAATGATATGTTTCTAAATGTGATGGATAATGATGATGGTGATAAAAAAGTGACAATGATGGCAATAATGTTTAAAGATAATTACGAAGATAAGGATGAAGGTGAAGATAAAAGATGAAGATTGATAAAAATGAAAATTACAGAGATGATATTCAAAATAATGATACTGATAATGACACTAACAACGACACAAAATGATAACACATACAACAACAAACCTCACATTTAATCAACCAAATACTAAGGCCCTGGAATCCGGAGGGAAGCTGCAATACGTAATGCCGTCTTCGACAATATCATTTAAACAATTAGACCGAGAGACAATCCATTCACCCTCTTGCATGGCAACGGCCGCCCGGATAATGGCTTTTCCTGAAAGACACGATAAACATTTTGCCTGCTGCTCCCCCCAGGCTGTTTCTCTGTCATTTTCGGTTCGATGCAATGCGCTTGGGTGAATGGAAAGATGATAATACATATGCATATATCTACCTATTTATTTATATGTCTGCCCGTGCGTGCGTGCGTGCGTGTGTGTGCGTGGATGTGTATAATATCTATATCTATCTATTGATATATCTATATCTATATCTATATCTATACTATCTATATCTATCTATATCTATATATACATACAAACAAACACAAACACACGCACATATACGTACATACTGACAAATACACGTGTATATAAAAGTTTATATGTATGTATGTAGCCCTATGCATGTATGTATTATGCATGCGTATGTGTATGTAGATATTTATGTTCATGTAAATGTATATGCTTATGCCTATCTTTATATAATATAGGCTACATATTTGTATATAACGTTTTTTTTTCGAAGCCTGAAGTGTTTAATATTCAAAAACATTAATCAACCACTAAAGGATCAACCACTGACAGATAACTAGTATTCAAATGAGAACATCGCTATGATAATGCTGCTGATGATGATGGTGATAAAAAAGTGACAATGATGGCAATAATGTTTAAAGATAATTACGAAGATAAGGATGAAGGTGAAGATAAAAGATGAAGATTGATAAAAATGAAAATTACAGAGATGATATTCAAAATAATGATACTGATAATGACACTAACAACGACACAAAATGATAACACATACAACAACAAACCTCACATTTAATCAACCAAATACTAAGGCCCTGGAATCCGGAGGGAAGCTGCAATACGTAATGCCGTCTTCGACAATATCATTTAAACAATTAGACCGAGAGACAATCCATTCACCCTCTTGCATGGCAACGGCCGCCCGGATAATGGCTTTTCCTGAAAGACACGATAAACATTTTGCCTGCTGCTCCCCCCAGGCTGTTTCTCTGTCATTTTCGGTTCGATGCAATGCGCTTGGGTGAATGGAAAGATGATAATACATATGCATATATCTACCTATTTATTTATATGTCTGCCCGTGCGTGCGTGCGTGCGTGTGTGTGCGTGGATGTGTATAATATCTATATCTATCTATTGATATATCTATATCTATATCTATATCTATACTATCTATATCTATCTATATCTATATATACATACAAACAAACACAAACACACGCACATATACGTACATACTGACAAATACACGTGTATATAAAAGTTTATATGTATGTATGTAGCCCTATGCATGTATGTATTATGCATGCGTATGTGTATGTAGATATTTATGTTCATGTAAATGTATATGCTTATGCCTATCTTTATATAATATAGGCTACATATTTGTATATAACGTTTTTTTTTCGAAGCCTGAAGTGTTTAATATTCAAAAACATTAATCAACCACTAAAGGATCAACCACTGACAGATAACTAGTATTCAAATGAGAACATCGCTATGATAATGCTGCTGATGATAATGACGATCATGATGGTGACTATGATGATCATCATCATAATATAAACGGAAATAACAATGATGGTGATGATATGAGAATGAATGATGATGATGATGATGATGATGATGATGATGATGATGATGATGATGATGATGATGATGATGATGATGAT
>NC_061819.1:13669363-13671863 GCF_019202785.1 Penaeus chinensis | reverse complement strand
TAAAAAAAAAAATGTTGGATATTTCCTCCGTTAAATAACGGCATTATTAAATACCAAACATCACGCATCATTTGTTAATAAATTGATTGATAAATAGATGGAGCATTTGAAAATTCCATCTCTTTGAAAGCTGCTTAAAAAATTTAGGCTCGGGAAATGAATTGACCGAAAATGAGAGAAATTCGATTAAAGTCGGCAGAGGCCAGCGGAGAAGGGGCGCGCGTGCTGGAGGTAGCGGACAGCCGACGAGGACGTGGTATGTGGCTACGGGACGGGGCTCGCAGAATGGGAATCCTGCGAATTTATATCGAATTCATCGGTTTTGAAGAGAGAAAAGGGGTGTACCCTAGCGACTCTAGCTGAGGCGGGAGTTAGAACACACGGCATTACACATGTCTGGCAGATGCTGAGCTTGTCACCGGGCCAGATTACGAGCTGATCATGTCAACGCAGCGACTTGGCCCTGAGGCCAGGAATGGAGCAGATCCCGGGAGAGCCCAGAGTTGAGAGAAGTATGGGCCAAGTTCCGTCCAAGACTGTTAAACTGGCGAAAGACGAGATTGTTGTTGTCAGGGCGTGGGCGATGCTCTGGCTTGTCCACCAAAGGGACATAAAACAGACAAAGGACAGGGGGCCATCGGCCAGCAGAAGGCCAGAGGCTGGGGGCGACGGAGCCTTCCGTCCCGGAGCATCGTCCTCCGTCTCGCCCTCGCCATCAAAGAGCCGTTTTTCCATACTGAGAGACGCTCTTTTCCTTTCAAGAGCCACTCTCCTTGACAACAGTGTATATACGTGAGAGTTGTGTGGACGTGTGTATGTACATGCGAACATAAAAGCGTTTCGCTGAATAGTATAAAAAAAATCAACGACGATAAGCCAAGGGGAAAAAATCCTCCCAACGGACACAGAAACGAAGGAAATGAGCGACACGAATTAGCGTCAAGAGCAAACGTATCAATCACACGTTTCCCAAGGACGTAGGAAGGAATCGCTCCAACTAATCTGAAACTGGCCTGAAGTACATCCCCTCTCAAATATCGTGTTTAAGGCAGAAAGACAATGTTCCGCTCAACTAAACTAACAGTGACATGATGAAATTTGTTTCAATTAAATGGGTCTCCGCTAAACGGACTTCCTGGATCTGGCTTTTACATGTTCTTACGAAGTTATACAAAAATGTCCATTACCTTTTTTTTTCTCTCTTTCTTTCTCTCTCTTTCTACACCGAGATAAATATCATGGAAAGGACTTCCACTAACAAAGTGAACTGTATAAACTTCTCCTTGGCCACTGGGAGGGGGAACTAGATGAAGTTCTTTAGGGATAACTTGCTCCCGACGGTAAAATGAAGTTGTGGGTTTCCCCGGCTCGAAGTGAGATAAATTCCCCCTATCCTCTCCCTCTCCTCCAGAAATCGGTCTACAGCTTGATTAATTGTATCAATTTTATAACACTGCATATCGAAGGTGAGCCACATCACACGCTTTTACCCAAATTACCTGGCCGGAAAGAAAAATGTGGAGGGAAATGGCGGGAGAATGTGAAGGCTGACGCAAGACCGATGTGTAGCTTGGGTGTCGCGGCGGCGCTGTAGGCTCGGACGACCGCGCCGAGCCCCACGCCTTCGTCCGTCTCAGCCCTCGGCGACTGACTGGGACATATACTTTTTCCTCTGGATTTTTTTGCTCTGGATATATCCCTTTTTACCGGCTTTGGATATACCACTTTTTTCTTTCATTGGATATACCATTTTTTCTTGGCTTGGATATACGACTTTTCTTTGACTGAATCTACTTTTCTTTCTCTTGATATACTACAATTTTTTCTTCAGATATACCCCCTTTTTCTTTCTTATTTTACGGTTAGTTTATATAAATGCATATTGTTATGATAACTAATTTATCTGAACGCATTTTGTTCTGATGAATTATTTTATATGAACACTTATTGTTCAAATAATTTATATACTACTATTTGAACGTATTTTGTTCTGATAGGTTACTTTATATGAACGCATATCATTCTAATAGGTTTAATACACTATGTCTATCAAGAGAATGCTGAATCCATTTTCATGGTTAGTATTTGTGCAATCTTTCTAAATGGTTGTCAAGATCAATTCAACGTTGCAATATTTACAATATCAAGAACAAAGGATTTGGGGTAAGCAAGACAGTAACCTTTCTTAAGCAAATTGTTGAAATCAAATAAATATATATTCATAGTTAAAATAAAATGTTAATAGTCATTTTATCAAATCATCGAAAACATATTCCCTGAATTCAAAACGATTTCGAATAAATCTGCATTTATTTCGTTTTTTTGCATCAGTGTCTTTAGGTTAGAAATTATCGTATCGCAGAATTAACTGAAAAATTATTGGAAAAAGATTCTTAGATATTAAAATGCTTTGAAGTAAATTAGTCAAGCCTTCAAGATATTTTCTAATATGGACTTTTGTTTCAAATTAACAAATATGTACACGGTATGTGTATTTACC
>NC_061819.1:13659363-13661863 GCF_019202785.1 Penaeus chinensis | reverse complement strand
AGGCGGGGGTAGGTAGGGGTAGGAGGCGGGGGGGTGCGGGGGCCATTCCGTGGATGCTGCACGCGACATGGGACGTCCATTTGGGCCAATTTAGGTTTGGTCCCAGTCACAGGTGTGCCGAATTGTGCCACGACCCTAATTATGCTACGGGAACTGTCGGAATGGCGACATCAAAATCAAGTTGGGTAGCTTTGTCTGTTTGTTCGGGAGCAAGGTAGACCACAGAGACGAAGTGAGAAGGCAAATCAGCCAAGGGAAAAGGGCAAGCAGTAGTGTGAAGAAACGAAGCAGGTGCTCTTTCCTGAAGATATCATTAATAAAGCCCGACATTATTTTTATGAGCAGCTCAACTTTTCTTGAGATATCATTAATACAACGCTAGGAATATCATGGACATTAAAAGTGGCTACACTCCCGAGGAAACATTAATAACGTGTAAAGATTATGAACAACTGAAGTGGGTGTACGTTTCTGACATAAGAGTAATGTGATTAATTAAGAAAATCAACCGTGTCGCCCCGAGTAACCATAACTTGAACTCCACCTCACTGAATTCAACCCATCAGCTTTGTTTCGACCGAAATGCCACCGGCTTTCACCACAGTCGCCTTCCGCCTTCGCCCTCCACACACACCATCCTCGCTCTCATCACATTCACCATCGGCGCCACAGATCACCATAACTTCCGGCGAGTCTCCCGCATGCCCGCCATCACTGTCTCAACCGGTTGACTTTCGTGCGCGATTATCACCGGCGCCGCGAAGACTAATGGGGATTTCCTCATTAACACCTACGGCGGCCGTTCCGTGCGCCTGTAGCCATTCATAGTTCTATTGTAAGTGCGAAAGTCCGACGCCATGGGGAAGACGGTGCTGACGAAATCGCCACTTCCAACTGTTTTTCTTTTTCTTCCTTTCGATTTATCCGTCTTTCTTTCTCCCCCTTCTCTATTTAAATATCTGTCTATCTTTCTTCATCCCCTTTCTCTATCTAAACATCTACCTATTTCTCTCTCTCTCTCTCTCATTCTCTCTCTCTCTCTCTCTCTCTCTCTCTCTCTCTCTCTCTCTCTCTCTCTCTCTCTCTCTCTCTCTCTCTCTTTCTCTTTCTCTTTCTCTTTCTCTTTCTCTCTCTCTCTCTCTCTCTCTCTTTCTCTCTCTCTCTCCCTCTCTCTCTCTTTTTAATCTCCCGCCGTATCATCAGCGCTTATCCACATCACCACTAACGGGAAATTCCCCATAATCATTTTTATCAGAGGAACATCATTTCTAGCGTGATCATGTCGATAATCGGTGTCGTTACACCATTTTTAACAATCAACAACAGAAGCCGTTCACCTTCATGACCACACCGCACGTTCATCACTCACCATCACCCGCAGCCGTCAGTCGCAGACGCCCGCCCCCCTCTCCCTCTCCCCTCCCCCCAACTCACTTTAGCCGAGCTACCATCACCATAAACCATCAATATCACCATTGCAATACGGCTGCTATTCCCTGCACACTATGAATTTGCGTCGACTACCATGCCTTCGTACATAAGCCTATATATTTATCAGTACCTCCCCGTCTACAAATAACTTTTGATAATTTTCCTGAACCTCAAACCTGCAAGTCAATATATATATATATATATATATATATATATATATATGTGACACAAAAATAATTATAGTACCAACAACAAAAAAATAAAGGATGGAGCCAAATCATTACAACAACAACAACAACAACAATGGCGATAAAAGAAACGATTACGGGAAAAAATGCACAGGCGAGAAAGACCTTTGCATATCGTTAGTATTTTCGCAAATGCAGCCTCCTTGTCCAAAGAACCCGAATTCTTGCTGCCTGAGGTGAGCGAACTTTCGTTATAACGGTGATTTACGATGCGTTAACGTCTTGGGAGGAATAAAGTCAAAGTGAATGAAGGCAGCATGCGAGGCCTCAACCGCGATGATGAATAACACGTATCACAAAAGGAACAGAAAAAAAAAAAAAAAAATGATGATGATGATAAAAATAATGAAAAAACATATAATGATATTAATAACAATAATAATAATAACAACAATAATAATTATAATATTAATGATTATAACAACAATGATAATGACAATCATTATCATTATTATCTTTAATAACAATAATAATAATAATAAATGATTATTATGGTGATGATAATGTTAACTAATAATAATAATAATAATAATAATAACAATGACATAAAATAACAATAACTTGATAATAAATTTTGTGATGGTGATGGTGATGATGATGATGATGATAATGAAAACTTAATAAAAAAGCAAAACAAACAAGCAAGCAAACAAAAGAATATAAAGGGAAACTAACTAATAACAATAACAGCATTGATAAAAAATAACAATAACTTAATAAATTTTGCGATGATGACGATGATGATGATGAAAACTTATAAAAAAGCAAAACAAACAAGCAAACAAGCAAACAAGCAAAAGCATATAAAGGCAAACTAAAAT
>NC_061819.1:13651863-13656863 GCF_019202785.1 Penaeus chinensis | reverse complement strand
CCACAAGATAAACAAACCTTCTCCTCCCAGCGTTTGTCTGCTCGCTCGCCCTCTTTCTCTCTCTCTCTGTCTGTCTCTTTCTCTCCATCATTCCCTCGGTTCTGTATGGCGGTTGATTGGTCAGCCTTCTTGTCTGCCTGTCGTTGTCTGCCTCTGCCTTTCTCTTTCCCTCACTCGTTTTCTCTATCACTATCTCTTTCTTCTTTTTCTCCGAGCAGATAGCTTCTCTGGTTTGGCTGTATCTCTCTCTTAATTTTTCAGTTTATTTTTTATTATTACATACTTTATCATTACATCGTATACACACTTTCGGTTGTGAAATTCAATAAATTAGTTGGTCTGTCTGTTTGATTCCCTACCAACTTGTCTGCTTGCCTGTCTCTTTCTGTCCGACTGTCTCTCGCTCTCTTGCTCCCTCGCTCTATTTGCTTTTCGCACCATAACATTGTTCTTAATTGTATTTATGTTTAAAACTTTCTACTGTTGATCTTTCCACAACCCATCCTCAAACTAGGCAGAATAATTCACAATTTTTTCCACCCATTCACATAGTGTCGGATAACTTGCTTTCTTCCTCTGGTGTCTTGTCTTGTTCCCCCATTTCTCTGTCACCACTCGTTCTGCTTATGATTCCTCTTCTATTTTTCCTTTCCTCTTCCTTTTTTCTCCTCCTCCTCCATTCCTCTGTTGCCATAACTCGCTCTGTTTATCACCATCCCTCCTCTTCCTCGCGTTCTTCTTATTCCGCGGCCGCCAAATTTGCTTTGTTTATTACTCCTCCTCTTTCTCCCCTTTCCTCTGCCAAGCGTTTCTTTTCTTCGTCCCCCATTCCTCTGCCACCGCAACACACACTGTTTATCATTCTTGCTCCATCTCTCCTTTCCTTTCCCACTCGTTTCTCTTCTTCTCACAATCCTCTGCCGTCACAGCTCGTCTGTTTATCATCCTCCCTCTATTTCCCCTTCCCTTCTTCCTTGCGTTTTTTTTTTTTTTCTTTATCCTTCCTCGGTCGCCACAACTCGCTTTGTTTATCAACCTCCCTCCATCTTCCCCTTTCCCTTTCTCTCTCCCATTTCTCCTCCGCGAAAAGTCGTCGGGAGCGTCTACTCGTTAGATTACACAGTCGACACACACTCGCTAACTAGATAGTGCTTTATTCTTTGGGACAGCGACAAACTAGCCAACCAACCTGCCGTATTGGGCCCGAAATTTATTCTATTGATATACAGCAAGTGAGTGGAAAGGCAAGAATGTTGTGTGCAGATAGAAGGACACAGAACAGAGGGTGGATTGGGAAGAGGGTGGGATGGGGAGGGGGGGGGGGGGAGAAGACTAGGGGTATTGTATGGGGAAAGGGGAGGGGGGCAGAGGGGTTTCGCTGGGAAGGAACAGAAAGAAATGGAAGTATAGTGACAGCTGGAAGTCCCATGCAAAGCGGACCTGTTGAAAGGTTTGTAAAGGAGAGGATTTTCAGTGTATCGAATAAAAATGGACGGTCCGAATTCTCTAGTATTGCAAATTTTATGAGGCACCATTTTAGCACTGAGCGTGTTTCTGGGCTAGCTATAGAGACTACCACAATGATCTTCATTCTAAAACTAAACAGATGTTTATTGCTGTGCTCCTGAATAGCAACCAAATAATATTAGCTAAATGATATTGCAATGGTACTGTCTATATGTTTTAGGAAAAAAATACAGACTACAAAGAATACATCTACGATGTAAAATGGAAAAAAAAAACTGATATATACTGATACTCAAAATTCCAACTTTGCCTTGAATTCCTTATAAACTACGCGTTGCTATTAAGCCATCGTGGCCAATAGCGCGAGAATCGTACATGTTATCTTCACCAAGTTTCCAGACAGTTTTCCCCGGCAAAACTTGGTGCAAATAACGACAGTCACTTAACCAAGTTTGTGTGTTAGGAAGAGATTCCAGCTGCAAACATCTTTATGATATTGGGATTCTGCTTTTAGCAAAGTCAGGGCGTTTGAAAATGACGAAAAACGTTCTTTACACTAAATCATCTACATACATAGAGCAAAAGACGATGAGGCACAACAAAGTCTCTGGAAATTATGCCATAAAAGGCGCTTGAAGATGCAGCTCCCCCGAGGATATTTCGTGGCGTGTAAACTGTTTAATACTTATAAACTATTTTCCAGATAGACAGCCCATAAAAATGGTGCGATCAGTAGCTCAAAATCCCAAGACGACCCAAAATGAAAGATAACTGAATAAGTACCCGGGATGAGTTAAACAAGAAAAAGAGAATAAAAAGCTCAATTCATCTATACGTAGACCACGAAACCTATATAGAAAACAATGAACTAAACAAACAGAAAGCACTCAAAACAAACAGTGGGGGGAAATCGGCAGGGGAAAATCCAATTAAAAAGAGGTCGATAGTGAGCCAATTTTGAAAGATTGAATGAACCACTTGACTGTTCTCGCCAACACTCACCTCTATCATTACACAACATTTTCCAATAATAGCTTAAAACCGTACAAACTTCGCAAGGGTAGAAAAATAAAAACGCAGTAAGCGCATGTAGGCACTGAAAACCAAGGGCTATGAGATAATGCAAAACCAACACATGATATTTCTTCTTTCGGTATTTTCTTCGGTTATTACGAGAGAGAGAGAGAGAGAGAGAGAGAGAGAGAGAGAGAGAGAGAGAGAGAGAGAGAGAGAGAGAGAGAGAGAGAGAGAGAGAGAGAGAGAAAGAGAGATAGAAGAGAAGAGAAGAGGAATGCTGGACACTTTAGCTAACAACCCCTGTGAACTATCAAGGGAATACCCACCGGCCTGGATATACCGCGGGTCGTGTCTCTCTGTTTTCACTGTCATCTCCGTTGTCCACTTCTCTTCCGGATTATAATGAATTTAGACACCATATTCCGCCAACGGGGACTGCAAGCCTTTTGGTCCGATAGATGCATACGAATGTGAGCGTACATTAAGGGAACGTGAGCACATCATACCACTTCATTTTCTGGCCGAAGAATAGGAAGTGCTTGATGTCGCAGCTTGCGGTAAGCGAACCGTAGCCACATGTTGTTTACCCTCATTTCTGTCCATTTGAATCCGGAGCTAAGTCCCATGCACGGAATAACACAATCAGCTGACTCCATTTCTAGTGGATTTATCTGGCTGTTGTGACTGTCCAGCCGTCCAGCGGACAATAGTCGGCCCCCCGGTTCTGCAGCTCTGTGTCAACATTGATACTTGCCCCCTCTGCGCTCCTAGCCAAACTAGCAGGGGGTAGAGCGAGGGGGGTGGGGGCTGAAATATGATGAGCGGATAGACAGTGCAAAGTGCTCGGAAGCTCGCCGGGGGAAAAGAGCGGAGTGTAAGTAAGAGCAGGCACACAAAGGTGCACTTTACAAGAAGCCGGGAGAGAAAGGGTGCTAAATCAGAGGAGGGGAGAGACATTTTAAGGATCTCAGCGATTAAATATAAGGGAAAAAACTGCACTCCAGCAAGATAAGAGGGGAAGGAGTGAGGGCAGATGCCAGTTTTTTTTCGGAAAGAGGGACAACTGCATATGTTGGGATAATGTTATTTACCAAAATAATCATAATAATAATAATATAATAAAATAACTGATATATAGTAATAACAATTATCATTATTATAATAAAATATGTAAATTAAGTAAAAATGAATGAAAACAAACCCTTTACACTAAACAACAAGTGAAAAAAAAACAATATACAAACCCTAAAATATCAATGCCACGACAATAACTTACGAAAGAATCATTAAAACATAAACAAGAGAAAAACGAAATACTGCATGCGAACGAAAAGGTATTACTCCACGAAAAAAAAAAAAAAAAGTTAAACCAATTCAAAAGAGAAAAGAAAAGCAGCGAATAGGTGGGGACGAGAGAAGAAAGTGGGCTCTGGGGATGGGGAGCTACACTTTAATACAATGAGGGTGAGACTCGGTGAACCTATTATCAAGTTATGGGAGGGAAGGTGGGACGTGGCCAACAAATATTTGTTTTAGCAAGGAGTGGGAGAACATGGAAGAACAAGGGAGGACTGGAAGTACGTGGAAGAGGGGAAATTCGCTCTTTGAAAGCAACAATTATAGAGACTCGAGGAAGTACTGAATGGTAGATAGAAGGACGATCATTGGAGAGATAATGAATTAATACATAACGAAAGATGTTGGATATATAAATTAATGGTAGCTCACTTATGGAGGAAATAAATGAAGTTCTTTGAGCGGAGCTGATAAGTACCACCATAATAATGATTCCATTCCAATTACAATAAGTAAACGGAGACTAAACAATAATTTAAATTTATGAACAGAGACACATGATATCAGGTATTTCAAACAGACAACGAAAATCACATCTTGGATAAATATAAACGCGAGCGCGCAAACACACACATACACACACACACATACACACACACACACACACACACATATACACTGCATGTGTGTGGGTGTGTGTGGGTGTGCGTGTGTGACTATAATGTAATACATCTTCACTTCACTGCACTCATAACGCATGCATATCGTCACAGAACAGCGAAACTAAATGCAAACCCACATGTGTATATATATACACACACGCATATAATTTCACAAATCGAAACAAAAGATGAAATCATTGTGCCACAAAAAATAAAAGCGATGAAACTGAATTTATGATCCATATTTCAAAAAAATAATCTAAGGGATTAGGCTGACCGCTATGGTTTGTATTTCACCGAGCCAAAATATTTTTCCCCCTAGCCCTTTGTGAAAATGATTCAAGTTTTTTGAAACACAAACAGGACTAACATCATAGCTCAGCGAAAATAAATCCCCGTAGACTAGAGTATGGGATGTAAAACAACAACAGTATAGATATACATATATATTTTGTCGTGGGGACGTTGAGTGGCAGAGGGATTTTAGACACAAACGGCCGGAAGTGACGTCAGACAGGTAACCTACAGAGACAAGAACCTGTCACTTAAAGTTGTAAC
>NC_061819.1:13641863-13649363 GCF_019202785.1 Penaeus chinensis | reverse complement strand
ACTTGGATATGCTCATATTCATAATTACAAGCATACTTAAAAAAAAACGCATTCCCTATAAATATCCCTTTGCCGTTGTTAAGGTAGTTATATAAGCACGCGTTACACGAGTAACAATATCCCTTAATGCTAAATTTTTGTGTCTTTGTAATGAACACCTCCCCCCACCGAAAAAAAAAAAAAAATGGTTGATGTACCTCCCTCAAACCCGCAGCGAAACCCAAGTTGACGGCGGTGAGATCGTCGGGCACGATTTTTTTCCCGATATCCGGATCCCGTTCATCGCTCTCTCCGCCCTGAAGCTACGGGCGTGGAGTGCGATCACCCACTTCCAGACGTAAAAACCTGATATCATATAAGCCTATTCCTGTAACATGATGTACATAACTTGTTTACGCTTAGCTGCAGTAGTAAGTGCATCAACCATCTTGTAACTGCTATTTACATTTGTTACTAGTTACTGTGATCAAACATAAGAATGGCCATGGAAATGCATAGATTAAGCTCAATAAATAGATAAAACGAACAGTGGAACAACTAATATGATCGAAAGCAATCAATACTTAAGTAGAACAAACGAGTGGCTACATCTTTATATAAGCAACCAGTCCGTATTGCATGAAAGGATGAAGTCTACACGAATAAGGTTAAATCCTGTGGGTGCTGATAAGGTCCTCAACACATAATGAGGGAAGGTGGAGCCACTCATATATACTCTTAGCTTATACTTACCTACAAAAATCCGCCTCAAAGTTTCTCGAGAGGGAACTCTTCTTCAACTTTTTGTTTGTTTTTGCGACGCTGTGCTCATCCCGTTAAGACAAGACCTCGATAGGACGCATAACCTAATTTCCCCATTGCTATGTACTCCAGCACGTTCCTATCCGCTGGCAAGTACAACCTGCGAGGGTGTCATAGCTCACTGCAATAGGTAAACGATGAAATATGCTAATATGGAGTGAAAAGACGCCGATGTAACGAAGTTTCCACATCGCATAAGAATGCAAATAGAAGACAAACAAAAAGTTGCCTTCACGGGACTCCTACAAAGAACCACATCTGGGAGGTAGGGACACAGTGGCCTTCAGACATGAGGAACATCGTTTTACGAAATGTGCTTCCGCGATAGTTAACCGGCAGACACCCACTGACAACGCGTAAATAAGCTATTCTCCCAAAAAAATAATGAGGCTAACACGAATACCAGCTTCGAAGTTTTATTAGACATCTTTTTCTTTTTCTTTATTTTTTAAGGCTACTTTATCATAGTTTGTCTCCCAGGAGTTCTTCGGAAAAAAGAGACGCTGAACATATTAACATAATAAAGTTTAGGTAGCATTAGTGTTGGCAGACATAAAGGGAGACAGCCCAACCTTGTTACATTGACAAGTTGCGTTGCAGAGAAGTTTCGTATTTTGTCAATTGTCGGTATTGTATGGTAATTTGAATAGCCAATTTATTCGTTTGTATATTTTTTTCTTTGCCTCAAAAGTTTTGGGAAATCATTGTGCGTCTTATATATTTAATTTCTGTGTACGGAATCAATATTAAAATATTCTTTTGTTCTCTATTCTTACTGCTGGACTTCCTTACAGTCAGCTTCACTAGGAGCGTGAAATGCAATGGCAAGGTATCGTGAAAGCTAATATTTAAGCATGTTCTGTAATTTTCAGATTTTGCATGCAACTTGAAAATAATATCTTGTATTCCTGTTATTTCCTAGTGTAAACACTGCTCTCATGAGGACTGTAGCCTTTGTTGTGACACATCATATTTCCATGCTCGAAATAACTCCAAAAATAAAATTGCTACCTATTAAGTAAAATTATCATTTTAATGTGCATATGCAAGGTTACATCCCACTCCGAGGTCAATACACACACACGAGCACTTAACATGCGTGTGTGTGTGTGAAGAATTATTCAAACATTCAAATTCACACGCACGCACGCATACACAGACATACACATGCGCGCGAACACACACACACACACACACACACACACACACACACACACACACACACACACACACACACACACACACACACACACACACACAAATGTATATCTGAAATTATACTGATAAAACAGGCACACACACACACACAAAATATATATATATATATGAAAAATAAAATAAATGAAAATACATCCAATAAAAACAGCAATTCTATACTAAACCAAGCAACTCAAGCAACTCATTACCTTGCGAAATCTCCCCGTGGCCAGTGACGTCATGCGTTGACTTCGGATGTTTTTTGTGGCTCTCACTGCATCTTTCCAAAGCTGATCACTTCATTTGATAATGCAGCATTCTATATCAGTTTTTGTTTTTTGTTTTTTGTTTTTGTTTTTTTCTATCGGATCAATCGTTTTCAGGTAAATCGTAGCATAGGCCTATATATCACTTTAGAACTATATTGTTATCTAACAGTTTTGAAATAAGAAGTAATGAGCATACTTCTGTTCACCATACCTAACGAATAGAAAACAAGAAAAAACATAACATATAAAACTGACTTTAGTTATATTGGCCTTCGCATATTTGAGAATAAGTTGTTTGAATCACTTAGATAAATAACAAAAGCCAATTCTCAGTTTGATAAAACAAGTATTATTTTATCAAAACCTGTATCGTATCATATTTCGTATCATATTTGTCAAGTCGTTATAGATGACATTTCCTAAGAAGTTGTCTCTGATCTCAAGAAAACATTGTGCTTTGCGTTTCTAAATCATTTTCGCTTCCTAATATTGATAATTTTGTCGTTCTTTTTTCGAATATAAATTCCATCTAAGATAACTACCCTGCTCTAAACCATCTCAACTTACACTGCTCATAATTATCAATCAACAATGTACAATAATGCCAATATTTACTTTTTACAACACTGATCACACGGGAACTGAGGCCACTGCGCATGCGCTGCCGTCGCCTCGGTCCCTCAGGAATGTTCGATTCCTTCGGAGTAATTGAACATATAGCATATTAGTAACTTGAACGCAAAAGTTAACGTGTAAATATGCATCCGAATCATATTAAATATTTTCTTATATGAATACAGTTTACAGTCATATCTGAAATTATATCTATGAAATATGAATAATGTTTAATCTCGATATTTTTTTTTCTGAGAATTCGGACTCATTAAGAATCAGCTGATTCTGTTTGACTCGACTTCATGCCATTCAAAATATTTTTTGAACGAGTGCAAATTGCTCACGGACTAATATTTACCTAGAAAGACTTAACAATACTAAGTCTGATTAATATAAGACAAATACAACCAACTTTTTTGCCTCTTACTTCACTTTTCTTCCCCTAGTGTAGTTTAATAAGCGATTCATTTCAGCATAGTAATTCTTCCTCAGACGGCAGGTACATTTCAAGTATAAATGTTAAACTACTAATATCACACACTGACTTATACGAAAAAGCTTGTTAGAAATAATGCTGAATAATGCAATTCAGAAAAAAAATGCAGATTAAGCGCAATCAAACATTGTAATCCACACACGCTGATGTAGATAAGTCATAAGTACAACGACACAGATATATGTGGCACTTGCTAAGAAACTTTCTAGTATAATTACCCAAATTAAAAACGAAAGAAAAAAACATCACCACGTCCTAACCTCAGAGTAAAACGCCTTTTAACTGTCCTATCCCATCACAAGTGTGGAAATACCTGTATCATCTCACCCATAAAAGCTGTAATACAGTAAATGGTTCGGTTATTACATTTAATGCGCGCATATGGCCGCGTATCCGCTGACGGGCTTCACCCATCACCACTGGCACAGGGCGATACTTCAAGTCGGCTGCTCTACGGAGGCCATTTATTCCAATACATTACTTTCGCATTAGCGCGCTTACAACCTTGCCGAACGAATATGCACATGAACAGCACTCTGTCCTTGATTCAGATGGCTTGGTTAGCTTTTAGTGTTTTCATTGGTTGGTAGATTTTTTTATTTCGATTTTGCCGGGTGGAAATGTGTTCAGTTTTGCTAAATGTTTTCATCAAGATTTTATACTTAATTATTAGATTTAGATCAAATGCAATAAAGTAAGTTGGCGATGATGCCGAGAAGTCAAGTTAATTGAATATCTTGCATTAATCCCCCCCCCCCCTAAAAAAAAAACACGCATCTGCGGGTATACAATCCACAGACACGGGTATTCGTGTAGGACCATCTAATCCATTAGTAATCCCGTTTAGTTGATAAATAAAAGATAAGAAAAGAAAAAAAAAAAGGAAAAGGATAATAATAAATCATAAGGCCCAAGTAGCTCTCCCAGCCAGCTCTCAAAAGTGAGCTCAGCTGGCTCCGAGAAAATATGTACTTCAGCTTAATTGTCTATCAGTCAAAGACACGTGGTTGCGGTGAGGAGTGGGTAGGGAGGGGGTTAAGGTGTAGGGGTAAAAGGGGTGGGGGGGGTGATGGAGAGTCGGGGGGACGTAATTTGTTCCCGTCGTGATGTTGGTGAAAGTGATGGTTCCGCATGAGCCAGGGGAGGTAAGGCTTACATTTTTCATCGCTAATTTGTGCCAGTGTTCATAATAGTTATTAGTGTTACTCTCTCTACCCTAGACTTTAGTAGTATGAACATTATATTTCTCATTTTTTATAAGCGACGCGTATCATCTTCCCTCCAGTGACGTCTAAATATTACGGTGGTGTCGCTCTCGTTCTTATCGATATTACGACAAAACGAGTCTTCTATAATATGTTGGCGAAAACGAACAAAGGGAGAGGAAAAATATGTAACGTTTAACTACTTGATTATTTACTAAGGAGACTTTACATCATCAACTATCATTATTTACATACACTTTATCTTCTGTATCATCATAAATATCTTTTGTTTTCGTAATTTGTATTCTTGCTACTGTGACTGTTGGTTTATTGACGTTTAATTGTTATATTAATCTAATTTTAGCATTTGATAATAATAATTATCTTCATTATGATCCGAATTATTATCATTATTATTGATATTAGCAATATCTTCATCCTTATTGTTATCATTGCTACTGCCAGTATTTTGTTGTTGTTATCATTACCAATATCATCAACTTCATTATAATAATATTGTTATTCTCATAAAAAAGTTTTTTTTTCTATTCCTGGTGTAGCTATTACCCTTATATTTTTTTTTCTCCAATCTCAATCATTATTCATAGCAATTACGAATTTCTAACTATCATTATGATTGCGTTCCTTTCCATACAGTCATTATTAATTTCATCATAACCATTTTTGATGAGAACTTTGTTGTTTAAGAGATGATAATGATGAACATAGCACCTTTGGCACTACCATACAAACCATTTGGCCGAAAAGGAAACATATATGAATTATTAATATCTTACCCGAGTCCGTTTTGCTTGCAATAATAATGGCTCCCTCGGAGAGGATAGATGGGAAAAAAAGCGAGAGAATAACAACATACATAAAAAGCGATTAAAGAGTGAACCTAACTAATTGAATTCCATATCCTCTTTAAAAAAGAAGAAGAAAAAAGAAAACTCGCCGACTTCCTGTATTTTTCTTTCATTTAGTCGCGGTCCCAAAGAACGCCCACGAGAAATCTAATACAAATATAGAGTTGAGGTTCTCAAATATTGTGAACGGCTGTGTTGTCTTGCCGTGTATGGGGAAGGGCGACAGGGGGGGGGGGGGGCGGCGGAGGCTGGGGTGAGGGGGGGATTGCTGGAGGCTGTCAATCTTTCGGAATGATCTATTGTTGACGAAAGAAGGCTTTAGAACTCCTATTATGGAGACCTACCATAAAGTTATAATCTGATTAACTTCATTCCTACACTGTTTTGGGAAGGTTGACAATAACGTATTTTCGGATTATAAACCTCTATTTTTTCTCAGTTAGTAGTATTAGTATTTCACGATAAAGATAACAGAATCATTACTACCACTTATGTAGTCACACTATAGCTTTATCATCATACGAATAAATATAAATTTGATCAACTCTGACCACTTGAATCACATTTATAAATCAACTCCTAACTCTCCCTTCATGTCTCCCACTCTCTCTCTCCATTCCCATCCCCCCCCCCCTCCCCACTCTCTTTTTCTCTTTCTTTCTCTTTTTCTCTCCGTCCTTCTCACCCCCCCCCCCATCTCTCTCTCTCTCTCTCTCTCTCTCTCTCTCTCTCTCTCTCTCTCTCTCTCTCTCTCTCTCTCTCTCTCTTTCTCTTTCTCTTTCTCTACCTCTTTCTCTTTCTCTTTCTCTCTCTCTCTCTCTCTCTCTCTCTCTCTCTCTCTCTCTCTCTCTCTCTCTCTCTCTCTCTCTCTCTCTCTCTCTCTCGCCTCATCCCTCCCTCCCTCCCTCCCTCCCTCCTTCCCTCCCACCCTCCCCTTTTCCCTCTCTCCCTTTCTCCCTCTCCCTCTCTCTAACATTTGGAATAGACGCCCTTAATACCACCCCCACTCCCACCGCAACCAATATGTGGGCGCCACCCACAATACCACCTCTTCCGCCATTCCAGCCAGCGATAAATATTGCTGTTACTTAAGGTTCTTATATATATTTCCCGGCGTTAGACAAGGCTGAGTAACTTGCGCGATACATCAGGGCACCGAGCAGGCAAAATATACCCATCAGCTTTACTGGAGGCTTTCATACATCACTCGCAATTGTTCTTGAAGACGAGGTTTAAAACATGTGAGAAACATGTTCAAGTGCCGACGCTCAGGCAGGTGGATGTGGAGAAAGGAGGGGGCTAGGGTGGGGGATAGAGGGTTGGGGAAGAGAGGAGATAGATCTTGGTATTAATGGATCTGCAAGTAATTCATGCCACAATTAAAGTGCTGGGTTTGATTTATTGCTTACGTTTCGCATGAGAGGGCGGTAATATTTGCAATCGATTTACGTTAATGGTTTCACAATTGGGTTATTTAATCAAGAACATTATCTATTAATGGCTACCACAGCAAGAAGGAGGACACAATTTCAACATCAAACATCTCAAAGAACCAGACGAAAAAGAGAGAAAAAAATAAAACAAGAGAAGAACATGCGCAGTATAACCAAATACGCAAAAGGATATACCTGTTGTTTAGCTTTATCCACGAAATATGAATAATTTTATGGCTTATTACCTGACAAAATAAACACACGTATTCCTCTTGCACTGCTTCAGTTGATGTGTATTGCACTCTCCAGCCAAGTTGGTTTTAAACAATATTATGATAATAGCAATGCCATCATGCGAAATAAAAACACGCTTTTGGGTACAATGAAAACTTTAAGGATGATGGCGTCACAGAAGGAATCTAGACGGATGTGACGGGAAAAGTATAGTCATGTCGGTTATGGAGAATATTATTCATGACGGTATATGTAATGGAAGCAATTTAGGCAGCTTGAAAATGTTCGTTGTTAATAATGGCAGTGAAGGACGTTATTGATAATATAATTTATTGTCATTAGTAATGGAAACCATGTAATACTGATTGCAATATCTGTACA
>NC_061819.1:13616863-13624363 GCF_019202785.1 Penaeus chinensis | reverse complement strand
ATGGGTACAGGTGGGATGAAGTTTAATGTTAGAATAGCGTGGTTAGAACACCCGGCTGAGATGACCATACAAGGCAGGGGTTAAGCATAACACGCACAGCCGCATCACAAAGAGATGAGCAACACAGAGCCAAGGTAGACGCCGGCAATATCGTTTCGCCCGCAGCTGAAATATGAGGTAAGGCAATATTGGTTAGAAGTGATCATCTGGAGGAGGAAATATCGAGGTTCCTGAGGACCGCCGCTAGACACACTTGAAATGGTCCTAAGATTTATTAACGGGAGGAAAGGTTACTCCCTCACGCCCAGTCGATACCGAAAGAGGAGGGAGAGGAAGGGGAGGAGTATGAGGAGGTCCTCCTGCGCCACCGCTTGGCAATTAAAGGTGGAAATGGAGGAAAGGGGGTGATAATTTGGCAAGAGAAGAGGTCTGAATGTTCCCCCGCTACAGCGCCCTCAAGGTGTGTATATTATGGCTGGCACACGGAACACTGCTGCCAACTGGCGAAGGCGGTGACGGGAGGTTGTTGTGCACGCAACCGCCCAACACTTTACAGTCTTTACACTTCACGTACGTTGAGACCGTGTGACTTGCATGCTTATTTTACAATGCTGAGTGATTTTGGTGGATTTAGTGATGCCAAAATGAAGAAGCTGTAAGCGAATAGATATAATTACAACAGCAATAGGGGAATCGTAAAATAGTCCTAAACACACACACACACACACACACACACACACACACACACACACACACACACACACACACACACACACACACACACACACACACACACACACACACATACAAACAGAAGAAAAAGATGATATTAACAGAGAAATGCAAAAGTTCAGCTTTCTCTTTTAAAGTTTCAGAATAAAATGATAAGCCCTCGGTGTTAATAACAGGAAACGTCTAATACTTTTTCATAAGCAAAGAAATATATATATAGCAAATATTTGGAAAATGTAACAGACATTAACCACTCCAGAGGATAATTAAAGCATCATTAAAAGTGACAGAATGAAAAGGTTTAGGAAGATTATTGGAACTTCGGAAGTGGAAGCAGTTGCAATGATCATATTTCTAAAAGGCGAAAGCTCTCCTGGTTCCGAGAGCATTCATTATTGTAAAATATGGGTTGGAGGGAATGTTCTCCTTCTTATAAATAAAGAACAGTTTCAAGACTTTCTCTCGTGGTTTACTCCATTTTTTTAAGGAAAAGTAAAGAGAAAGAAAGAAATCATTCGAGTGGACGTTCTTCTGTTAATTATATGAAAAGAAATATGAGATAGTTAAACATGGATTGTGGAGTGCGCAGAGTTATTCGCGACGTAACGAAGAATCGTACGGAAAAAACGGAAAGAAAAGAGGAGAAAACGATAGGAAATAAAACCCACTAGGCAGATTACCATGGGTTTGCCTGGGCGTGTGTTTATTAGTATTGCATAGCCCCGAGAAATCCCTACATCAACGCGTAAATCTAGGGCCTTCCGCGTCATGGAGATCCTCTGGGAAGGCCTAATGACGCGGTGATGCCTTGGGGAAGCTTAATGAAAGTGCTGCCGCGAGAGTATTCAGTTACACCACTCTATCAGCGGGTTAACTAATGGAAATTCAAAGGAAGGTTTTTAATAACCATGTTCTGACGTACCTCTACAAAACCTCGCAACTTGTTCACTATACCCCCTTTAAAAATGGCATGAAAAAGGAAAAGCTTAGAAAACACAAGCAAAGAGAATGAATGAGCGTCCGCAGCAAGGAGTGTAATGCAGACAGATGGCTGGTGATCTGGGCTGATGCACACCCCCCTCTGGTAAATGTCCGTCATTTGTCAGCCAAGCCAAACTGCTGAAGATATCACAGCTGCTTAGTGGAGAAGAACACGGCCAATCATGTCCTTACAGCGCTGAGGAGAACAGTTGACTTGATGGAACGACGTCGGTAAGTAACTGTTGTGTCGAGTCCCCTCAGTGATCTTGTCGAACCGAGAATCATATGCATTTGCCAGGATTTCATATCGTCTCATGGGAGCTATCATGCTGACTTTGGACTGATAAATGTCACATCGTCAGATAGAGGAGTGCGTCTTATGAGGCTTAGAAGGACACTTCCTAGACCGCAGACAGAACAGGAGAGTTCATCTATCAAAATGACGAATACGAAATTATATAAACTATTTCCTACTCAGGAATAAATTGAATTTAAATCACAATAACTCGAGACGCATTAGGACACATTTACTTTACTATTGTTTATCATAAGATACCAAAAGAAATATGAGTCATGTTAAAGTCCTAGAGATGCAAATGAAAATTGTCGACGGGAAAGAAAACAAAGGAGAGAAGTGCGGAAATATTCAAAACTCAAGGGAGAAGGGGAGTAAAAAGGATGAAATTGGGTCTGAAGACAGAATGAATGATTCAAGGGAGGGAGAATTGAACATTAGACTCATGAGTAATGATGAGGTATTGAATAACACAGCAACAATCTACAAATAGAAAATGATCAAGCGTAAGAGAAAAAAAATTATTTCATCTTTTTTGCTTTGAAAGAAAATGATCAAGTGAGAGAGAGAGAGAGAGAGAGAGAGAGAGAGAGAGAGAGAGAGAGAGAGAGAGAGAGAGAGAGAGAGAGAGAGAGAGAGAGAGAGAGAGAGAGAAAGAGAGAGAGAGAGAGAGAGAGAGAGAGAGAGAGAGAGAGAGAGAGAGAGAGAGAGAGGGAAGGGGGGAGGGAAGGAGTTAAAGAAGGTAAGCAGGGAAGTATAGGCCTTTTGGGTGCGGTCTGTGGTTAAGTCCAGGTATCCTTTTTCGAGGCTCCGAAGTTAAGACGTTCCCTCCGCGGTAATGCTTCTCTTCACCTGATACTAAAAGCACAGCTGGAATTTCAGAGGCGGTCGCTAGAGGACTTAGCATCTCATTTGCGGCGCCATCCTCACGCGGCCGCCATATCCTCGGCCTTTCCCCTCTTCCCGTGGTGGGCTACATTGTGATTTGTGGATCTGTTTGTCCTTTTTTTTTTGTATGTGATGAGGACACTTGCCTCCCCCTCCCTCCGTTGAGTCAGCAGTGTATTGATTAAAGAGTACCTTGCTATCCATGCTAGTTTAGATAGAACAACTTTAAATAATTGAATACAAATTTGTTTCCATTTTCTCTTCACGCTATATGACCATAAAACAATATCTATGCCTAATTCACCATCGTCACACGCGATATCAATAAATTGGTGAGGAGAGATAGATATAGGCATAGATAAATAGAGTGAGTGAGTGAGTGAGTGAATGAGTGAGTGAGTGAGTGAGTGAGTGAGTGAGTGAGTGAGTGAGTGAGTGAGTGAGTGAGTGAGTGAGTGAGTGAGTGAGTGAGTGAGTGAGTGAGTGAGTGAGTGAGTGAGTGAGCGAGCGAGCGAGCGAGCGAGCGAGCGAGTAAGTGAGTGAGCGAGTGAGTGAGTGAGTGAGTGAGTGAGAAATGAGGTAAAAGAGAGAGCAATGGAGAGAGAAAAAGCGCGAGAAATAACAAAGAACCGGCCCCCCAGGATAACACATACACTCACACTATCCACACTAATACCCGCACAGTCATTCCCCTCCGGCTAAAACCCACCTTATTTCCACGCCATATCGTTCCTCATGGCGTTCAACTTTATTGTCACTAATATGCTAAATGGGAAAAAACCCTCACCGACGCGCCCTTTAGCTGGTGGCAACTGTGGATGCATGTAGTCACTTGTGTACGCGGTTCGTTTAAATATTAATTGGAAATGGGGTCAAACGCATCCGGTCCCCCTTGACAATACGCTAAATTAAACTTCTAATGATATTTTCATATCTATTAATACAACTTTATTATGAATATTATAATCATTATTGTTATCAGTATTGATATCATGTTTGTTGTCCCTGCCCCTATCGTCATTATTATTTATCATTATTGTAATTTTCATAATCTAGGTCAACATTTATACTTAAAGTTGTCAAAAACTATCAAAACAGCCTTTCATTTTTCCATTATATTGTCCTATTTTCATTCTTATTTCATCCCCCCCTATATTATTGCTTCTTTTCATCCTCGAAAATCCACCCTCTATTTCCCCGAGTTTATTTTTCCGCGTTCTATTTTGTCTTTAAATAAGATCTTTTGCTGAGCTCTTCAGTTCCGGGTCCTTTCTGTACACAAATCCTTATCTGTTTTCTCTGTAGGTCTGTTTCACAAAATCTTATCTTCTTCCACAAAGCAGTTGACCCCAAGACGGTCTCCAGACAAACAATAGAAGTCTCTCTCCCAGGTCCTTCTTCGGGGCGTCTGTCGAAAGAGGGGGCCGATCGAAGGGAAAAGCCATTGAAAAATGTGTTAACTCCTTTATCGATTCTCTTTACGTTTAAGACAGGTGTTCGTGAAGCAGCTGTGAATGGGTGTGCGAGATGATCCATAGTAATTTTTCCCGGTAGCGGTGTCCCGGCAGCCCCGGTCTCTGGCCACGCTCCCGTTGACTTTATCATATCAGCTCTTAATAGAATCGTTTGTCTTGTCCACCACCGGGCAGCCCCGCGCTCCTTTGCCAGACGTATGGATTGCACTTAACTCTCCCGAGGCAAAATATTCGTTTGAGTCTTTTTTTTCTGGCCTCAGTGATTTGAAACAGATCTTTTATGATTTCGTTATGTTATATTGATAATGCCGAAATCAAAACTGTATAATCCATCAATATCATCTTAGACAATTGAGACCGACATGTTTTCCGATCCGTATGGCGCCGCCACTATTCTATCAGTTTGGAGTGACCCTATCACATTATGGTTCCTTGGACACGCTAAATGTCACACCCAATCGTCCACGTCTCAAATTGCATCAATCAAACAACTAACCTTTGTCCCCCCAAAGGCTCGAACGATAAAAGTTCACAGCTGAGCGAGCTTCCTCCCCCGTCGTCGCCATAGGAAGTTGGTGAGGCACTCGGAATTGTCCTATCTCCTTCTGGTCACTTTGGCATATTATCAGACACAAGTCAAGTGGAGTGGGTGCTGCATCATTGGTCGGCCGGGTGGCGGAGCGACGGCGGAGAGACGGCAAGACGGAAAGAGGGCTTCGGCGGGGATGTCGGGGAGAAGACGAGGAATGGAGGAGTGGAAATGTTTGGGAGAAGTGGTGAGAGGCGGACTGCAGATAGGAAAAGGAGGCAGGCAAGAAAAGTGGATAGGCATGGATGACTGCAGATTGCAAGGTTGATATGTCTGGTATGAAATTATCCGGTTAATAGGAGAGATATGTCTGGTAAAGGTATCGATACCTCTTACTTAGACATTGGCAATACCATACCGCATTCAACTATCAAAGAAAAAAAATCGGATACAGAACAGCAGCTACAGTAGCATACCTTTTAGTATTAGTAGAAAGGATGATAAATTGCGGCGCATTATGAAATACCCGAAGAAATATATGATATTCGAGCATTGCAAATGAGGTTATAGTTATGGTCTACAGGCTAGAATTTCCGCTGGCATACTTGGCAGTGACATTAATAGCGTTGATATTAATTAGGAAGAGACATATACAGCTGGAGAAATTTCATACGTTGTTATTATTAGTGTCCATGCTGATGTACAAATGGTTATAACAAAGTTGGCTCAGATAAATGGTGGGTTAAGGCGTACATAGGCGTGATGGGCGCGGTCGTGTGGAACCAGCTGGGCGTTTTTTCGGAATCGATGGGTAGGTTTTATTGTTTGTTTGTTTAAAAGAGAGAGAGAGAGAGAAAGAGAAAGAGAAAGAGAAAGAGAAAGAGAAAGAGAGAGAGAGAGAGAGAGAGAGAGGGGTGGGGGGGGGGGGGGGGGGGAGAGAGACAGAGAGAGAGAGAGACTCACAGACAGACAGAGAAAGCGCATGCGTTCTTATTCTTATCCTCATCATTATCATTATCATGATAATGATCATTGCAATAATAATTATCATTAAGATCAGCATAAGTATTATTAAAAGTATTAGTTGTAGTAGTAATTGTAGTAATAAAATTAGTAACGATGATTCCAATTATAAAGTGAAAAATAATAACAAGAAAGACTTAGTAATGTGATGTGTAAGAAGTTAAAGTACACGGAGTATCCTCCGATAAGGAATTGCGTTGGCGAAGAGGTTATTATAAAAACAAGGACAACAAGAAAGACGAATACTGACGCGGCTGCGAGGCGAGCGTTACACGGAGGGGATAATGGTGATGCTGATGATGGTATTAGCGAGTGGGCGAGGTGGTGACGCGGGTCATGAGGAAGGTGAAGTGGGTCCTTCAGAAAGATGAGCACGCAGGAGATGTCGTCTATGGCGTTTCGGAGAGCGTGGGAAATGATGACGCATATTGGCTATGGTGCAAATGCAAAGGATAGTTTGTATCGAATGGATCTAATGGTAGTGATGTGTTTGTTGCCCGTGAACAAAGAATAGAAAGGGGTGAGTAAAACAAAGGTAATTATTACCAAGAAAAAGGAAGAGAGAGAGAGAGAGAGAGAGAGAGAGAGAGAGAGAGAGAGAGAGAGAGAGAGAGAGAGAGAGAGAGAGAGAGAGAGAGAGAGAGAGAGAGGGAGAGAGAGAGAGAGAGAGAGAGAGAGAGAGAGAGAGAGAGAGAGAGAGAGACTGATATATAGATGGATAGATAGACAGATAAATAGACAGACAGATAGAGAGAAATGGATGGTGAACTCAATGTGCAAGGTAGGGCTAAGGTGTCGAGCGAGAACGCTGTAGTTCGAGCCCTTCATCGGGACACACTGGCTTGGCAAATATAAATACAAAAAGAAAAAAAGAAAAAGAGACAAAAATACACAGGAAAACCTATACCCCTTTTACCATAACACGACGGTACATGAGTCCAACCCTCCCCCCTCCTCTTCAAAAAAAGAGATAAAAAATAAAGAGAAAAAAGAAAAACAAAAAAGAAAAACAATAAAAGCGCGCTCGATGACTGTCGTGGGAAAGATCTGTAGCGGTATCTGGCAACTGCGTATACTAATGGACGATGTTGGTTCGATGAGGCGGTGTGGCATAATAGTAGAGGGCCAGAGAGGCACGAGGCTGGCGCCGCCCGTGGTGGGGAGGTGGCGGGGTGAGTGATTGAAAGAGAGAAGAAGATACGGCTTGATAACGGAGGAAAGGAAATGAGGGAGGGAGAAGACAGGGGAGCAGGAAGGAGGAGGAGGGATGCGATGAAGAAGATATATGATGGCCACAAGAAGCGAGTTTCAGAGGGAAGTAGAAAGGAAAGGTGATGCATGGGGGAAGCGAAAATAACAAAAAGGGAGGCAGAACAGAGAGAAGAGGGGGAGATAATGGGTACGATGCAGTGGCGCGGGATCATGCATGGAATGAGAGGTATACACACACACACACACAAACAAACATGTACACACACACACACACACACACACACACACACACACACACACACACACACACACACACACACACACACACACACACACACGTTTGTGTGTGCGTGTGTGTGTATGAA
>NC_061819.1:13609363-13611863 GCF_019202785.1 Penaeus chinensis | reverse complement strand
GAGAGAGAGAGAGAGAGAGAGAGAGAGAGAAAGAGAAAGAGAAAGAGAAAGAGAAAGAGAGAGAGAGAGAGAGAGAAAGAGAAAGAGAAAGAGAGAGAGAGAGAGAGAGAGAGAGAGAGAGAGAGAGAGAGAGAGAAAGAGAGAGAGAGAATGCGAAAAAGAGAAGGAAAAGGAAAGGACAAGAGAAAGAGAAAGATAAAAAGAAAGAGAGAGAGAGAGAGAGAGAGAGAGAGAGAGAGAGAGAGAGAGAGAGAGAGAGAGAGAGAGAGAGAGAGAGAGAGAGAGAGAGAACAGTAGTCACGCATACCATCCGTATAACTGTAGCATGAGAATGGCATACCATAAATACCATTATAATATGGTGTCACTGTTACCATGCAACTAATATTCGAATTGGATGAATATGAACCAAATTATGACACCCTGTTAATCATATAGTATCCATTAAGCCATATATTTTTAGCGAATACTAAAACACTGATATCATTCGTCGGGAGCACATAATCATACTGATATTGTACAGCTAATCTGGTAAAATACTCCTAATACTGAAAAAAATGGACAAAAATAAAATTAGAGAGTAAAAAACGAAAAAAAAAAAAAAAAAAAAACAAAGGAAAAATCAACATCGCAAAAATAATACAAACTGCAATTGTGCAACTAAAAACAGATGAAATAAAGAACAAAAAAAAAAAAAAGAAAGAAAGAAAGAAAAAGAAAATACTACAGCGTCTATCTGGTCACAAATGCAAAGCCATGTACAGTCTAACCTGTTGACGAGATGTATGAATAATAATGCCCCCCCCCCCCCAAAAAAAAAGGAAAAAAAGTTTGGAATCATGCTTTTATATCTTCAAAATAAATCTACATTCATTAAGCGAATATGATCATGTAATGTTACATATCATCTAATGAATGACACGGAATACCCAGAGCGAAAAACATGTATGGTTTCGTCCGCTGAATTCTAAAATATTTCGGTCCAGCCTGACCCACAGGAAAAATAAATCATTTGAGGTTTTACGTGGTTGGGGGAAATAGCTTGAATTTAAATTAGACACAATTTTGATCGGTAAAGTTATTCCATTTGCATATTATTCACGTCTGATTCGTATCTAACGTATACTAAGCAAAATGTTCGGTGCTGGTAGTACGGCGTAGTATTCCAATATATACGTCCTTTATAGTCATACCTGAATAATTTATATTAAGAAAAAAGAGACAATAAAAGCTGTTGCGCTCGTGTTCACGCATGAGGAAATAGAAAACTCATTTTTCCAAGATTATCCTACGGTTATGGATATATATACGAAGGAAAAACAAAAACGAAACGGCCTTTTTCCCATGTGAGCGAAAAAGCCGGTCTCGTTGTTTCTACAAAGCTTGAACAGCCTTTGACAACCAAATCTTATTACATGAATATTATTGCGAAACGGAACCAGACTTGACCTCGGCTAGCAGCATAGTCGCTTTCAGTACACACCAAAAGTTATTTAAATTTTTCTAATAATTTATTTATTTATTCATCTATTTCATGGTGGACATAAAAGTAGCAGTAAAAAGCGTTTCGTATGGATATTATCTTCATCACTGTGATATCAAAAGCGAAGTAATCTCCACCATATTTCCTCTCCAACTTAAGCATAAGAAATGAATTACATCACTCCTCGACAGATGGGCGATCCCTTACATTCAAAATTATTTCCCGTCTCGTCTTGTATCGCCATCTCTCACCCTCTTTCACATTGTACCTCTTTCCATTCCTTGGTCATTCTCTGTTCTTTAATTCCCCTCTCTCTATTTCCACTCCCTTCCGTACGAAACCACCCTACATTTTTTTTTTCTTTTCTTTTTTCCCCTCTCCAAATTAGTTAATTTGAACATATCCCTCCACAAGTTTATTATTCCTTCTCCCTCGCACTGAAATCCACCTCGTCCCCTCGTCCCCCTTCTTCTACTTGCTCTTTATTACATGTCTTCTAACCGGTGGATATTGTTCTCGTCTTTGTTCACAATTCTCCATCTCTCCTGCTTCTTTGCGTGGCGTTCATTCTTCTTCCTTTTTAACTCTCTCTCTCTCCTTCTTTTTTTATATAATTCGCACTCACTCTCTTTCTCTTTCTCCTTCTCTCTCCCTCCCTCCGTCCATCACGGTCAACCCCATCTTTCTTTTTTCATGGTACGGCGTTCATTCTTCTTTTTTTCTCTCTCTCGTTTTTTAAAAATTCTTCTCTTTGTCTCTGTCTCTGTCTGTCTGTCTGCCTGTCTGTCTGCCTGTCTCTGTCTGTGTGTTTGTCTCTCTTTCTCTGTCTTCCTCTCTTCTTCTCTCACGTTCTATTTTTCCTTTGTCTTCGCATGGCATTCATTTTTCCTCTCTCTCTCTCTCTCTCTCTCTCTCTCTCTCTCTCTCTCTCTCTCTCTCTCTCTCTCTCTCTCTCTCTCTCTCTCTCTCACTATCTCTTTCTTTCTCCCTCTCTCTCTCTCTCTCTCTCTCTCTCTC
>NC_061819.1:13604363-13606863 GCF_019202785.1 Penaeus chinensis | reverse complement strand
TCCGAAACGCGGCGTTATAACTGGCCCGTCAAACTGCCAACAGTAATACACATTACATGATCAATATCCCACGAGGGATCCCATCACGCGTCGCTTACCGCTCGCACAATGTGGCACATAGACCTCACTTTTATCTTGCGGCTCTGTGGGGTTATGAGGATGCTGTGGGGTTGTGGGGATGCTGTGGGGTTATGGGGATGCTGTGGGGTTATGGGGATGCTGTGGGGCTATGGGGATGCTGTGAGGGTATGGGGATGCTGTGGGGTTATGGTGCAGCGGCGCGGTTGTGAGGATGCTGTGGGGGTATCAGAATGCTGTGGGGTTATTAGGATACTGCCTGGTGCTACTGTAGGATTATATAGAATGTGTGAGCTTATGCTAATGCTGTCTGGTTATAAAGTTTTGAGGATGCTATGATAATATGAAGACGTTTGGGTTATGAGGATGGTATGGGGGTTATGAGGATCAAGTAGGACTGTGAGGAAGATGTGCAGTTATGGGGACTCTGTGGGGTTATGAAGGTTAGTGGGGTTACGAGGATGGGGGGTTATAAGGAGTCTGTTGGTTTGTGAGGAGGTTGATCGTGAGGATTCTGTGTGGGTTGTGTAGGAAGATGGGGTTATCAGAATGTGAGGATGCTGTGAGGTTATGACAATTCTATGACTCACAACTAACTCTTTTTGCAATGTTTTTTAACACCTTAGAATACTTTTTTTCTGACTATATTTTCCCCAATCTTTGTTTCCACAGCATCCTATTCTGCATATATTTCCCCCCCTACTTCCTTCTTGCTCCGCTGTACCCCCCTATGTTCCACTCTCCCCCATCGCCCTCCCATAGGTGTTCACGTAAAGGACTACCCAATTTAAGCAAATACCCAACTCTATCCACTTGATCAAAATTGGATCCAGGCTGCCATCCCGGTTTTCTGCTGGGAGTTTTCCATGTTACGCTGATATACCTAATAGGTGTTTAATCAATACGGCGTAAGCGGTTTGTGTGAGAAGCCCTCTGGGAGGCGGGGGAGATAATGGGCCGGGAGACATTTTGCCGTGCGTGATTTATGTATGGAGTCAGTGAGCGAGGAACGTCGTGCCTGGCTTCAGTGCCACGCGAGGGCTTCACATACCAGAAAGAAGCATGAATGATGCAAAGCGAAGCCAAACCCTCCCTTTCCCCTAGCACATAAGGCTCTCGGTGAAACAATGATAAATATATAAGTAGGCGAGCCCTGAGAAGTGATATTGGTAAGGACGGGAAAATAACAGACGAATATTCGAATGAATCTATTCAGCATGTAAGAAAAAATAAATATTAAAGTCTCGGCTTCTCCGTCCAGCTTGTTAGGCCCCGTATTTGCCTGCGTGGAAATGCCGTGTTGATACATATAACTATCACTTTAAGCGCTGGAAGGTAACGGGTGGATTGTTTGCTATGGAAGACGTAAATATACTGTTGTACTTGCGAGTGTTTGCACAGAGAATGAGCATGGGAGAGTAGGTAGTAGAGGTAAAAGCATTTATTGTAGACTTAGGTTTGTATGGCTACGGGGTCTCTCTTTACAGATCTACGAGAAAGGAGACTTTGTGTAGAAAGCGCAGCAGCCGTGACTGGAAGGGAAGGGAAGGGTTGAAAGCAGAATGACCTTGGTCGAAGGCTTGGATCTCACCTCTTTTAAAGAAGGCGCGGGTTTCTGACACAAGAAGCTGGATAAATGCATCGCCAAGATTATTGTTTAAAACTTGTTACATGTTCTTTAAATGAGCTAGGGTGCAGATGGAGAGGTCTTTGTTTGGTCATTTTCTTCTCCTTTTTTTATCCCTTTCTGTTCTTTTATGGAAAAAACAAAAAAAACAAAACAGTAATAACAGTAAAAAGAACGTGAGAATGAATTCAGTTAACGCAAACTTGTGTGTTGTGGTTTCAGATTTGCCCAAGGAAATCTGTTTGCAGAGATCAACACTATACACCAGTTAATGTTAAGAAAACAGTAAAAAAAAAAAAAAAAAAAAAAAAAAAAAGGCCACCTTCCTCGAACACTTTATCAGGCAACTCTGTCCGGGTAGTGAAGACGTGAGCTGGGAGGGGGGGGGGGGGGGAGGGGGGAGAAGGAGGAGAGAGAGGGTAGCAGGAGAGAGAGAGAGGGGGGAAGGGGAGAAGAGAGAGAGGGGAAAGGGGGGAGAGGGGATGGAGAGCACTTGAGCTGATGACAAAGTTTTTTCTTCCCGTTTTTCATTAGGGGTCTCACAAGGTTCCCTGCACACTCCTCGCCGCCTTCTTTTTGAATCGCCTTCGGGATTTTTGTGTGTGTTACATTTTCCTTCCTTAGGCCTATTTACCATTCTATCTAATCTGGTTGATGGTTGGTTAGCATGGGTTTCTATTCGAACCGAAGAGATTCTCGGGGAATCCATTAAGTTTATAACATTTTAGCTTTTGTCAAATCGGGGGATTTTATTCTACATTTTCTTTAAGGGGATTTTCGGTTATAAAAGTGGAC
>NC_061819.1:13576863-13584363 GCF_019202785.1 Penaeus chinensis | reverse complement strand
GAAGCAAGAGGAGAGGAAGGGAGTGAAGAAAGGGGAGAGGAAGGGAATGAGGAAAGAAGGGGGAGGGGGAGTGTTGTTAAGGATAATAATGCGCAGAAGGGACGTTAGGGTCTGAGAGGGAGGGAGGGAGGGAGGGAGAGGAATGGCTCGTCTGGGAAGCTATGTGTTCAAGAAGAACGTTGAGTCAAAGACAAGTGTAAAAGCGGCACAGATTATGCAAGTAAAGAGTACTTTGCAAGCCAATTAAGAGACAGACAACATGATTGGAGTTTAAATGTATAAAATAAGAGTAAGGTTGAAATACGGAAATCGATAACAGGCACCGAATATGCGACAGAACACGATAGCATAATGTAGATGATGATAGAACGATGTTAGGGATTAAACGAAGGGAATGTAATAAAACCCTGAGTTGGCGAAGAAAAGGATAACAAGGTCTGAGGAGGTGCTGAAGGCAATGTCGTGGGCTGAGGCTGTGGAAAATGCAAAAGATAACAGAGGTGAAGAAAAGTTGGCTGGAATTCTCTGAGGAGTGTTTGGTCGGTCTAAATATGTTTGTATTAATTTGTCCCCCGTGCTCTTGTGAGACTGAGAAAGAGAGTGAGGGAGAGAGAGGGAGATAGATATATAGATGAATAGACAGACATATGTATATATATATGCATATATATATATATAGAATAAATATATAAACGCAAGAGACAAGTAAACAATGTATCAAATTTGCCCCCTCCACAAAAAAAAAAAAAAAAAAAAAAGAATCGAAAAAAGGAAAACAAGGAAAGCGATAGATTAAGGAAGAAACAAAGAGCACAGTGCTGGAACTCTGCATGTCCTCTACTTCCACTAATGGAGTTCCGAACACCTGGAGGAAGAATGGAATCAGGGAAAAGGCAGAGAAGAGGTTGTTGGAAGGTAAAGTAGCGTAATGGCCTGGTGTCTGGCGATCATTATGTCTTGTGTTGGCAGTCGGTTGCGGTACTTGCCTGGGACTTTCCACTGAAGGGTGCTTGAGTTCGAATAAAATAGTCATTTTATTAGATACGCTGCAGATAGGTTAGCAGAACCTTGAGCAGGTTTAAAAAAAAAGGAATATGAAGGAAAAAAATGAGATTTCTAATTTTGTTTTCACAGTAGGTGTGCATAGGAAGGGTTCCCATAAGGCTTAGGGTGTTTTTTTGTTTTTTTTTAACTAATACGAGGTACTAATATCCATTTTTCATTACTTGTTTGAACGCATTTCTTATTACTACGAATCTACAGTAGACACTTTTTTGACAATCAATTTGTATAAAAATAAAAGACGCGTTTGACTTACAGGTAGATAATGACCTGTCTCTTTCATGAATCGTTTTCCCATTGAGCACGTTGTCATAGTGTCAACAGCAGAAGAATAACTAATTTTTTTATCAATTTCCCACTCTTTTTTTTTCACCAAACACTTGACAAAAATGATCAAGCGCAAGGAGCTAATCCTCGAAATGGAGAGCCAATGGCGATTCGTTCAAATCCTCGACTTAAAGTCATTCCACAAACACGAGTTATAAGTGTCTCATTATGCTAATATGTTGAACGAAAGTTGCTATAATCCCTGTATTCTATAGTTAAGATTTTTTTCTCTCTTCCTCTTTCTCTTTCAGCTTTTGAAATTCAACGGTAAATCGAACTGTCTCCAATGGGTGGGAAAATTCAGATTATTGTCTTAATTACTCTTTCGGATTTACGATACAACATCTATGAAATTGTCAACGATAAATTAAGCACGGCTATTCAATAACTGCAGTTATATAAACCAACGCGTGTGAATGCTCGAGTATTGCCGGGGAAATAGTTGAAAAAAAGGGGAATTGGATATTGTAAAAAGAGTTTTATTCAAAAAGGTTTTCGCATTCGCGCCATTTTTTTCTTTGGTATCCTATTATTGGAGGGCAGGAGGCCGGGGCGAGTGAGAGGAGGGGGGGGGGGAGGAAGGGGAGTAGAAGGAGGAGAGAGGAAGGCCGGGGCGAGTAGGAGTGAGAGGGGAGAAAGAGGAAGGGGAGGAGAAGCAGGAGAGATGAAAGTTGGGGCGAGGAGTGAAAGGCGGGAGGAGAGGAAGAGGAGAAGGAGGAGAGAGGAAGGCCGGGGCGAGTAGCAAGTGAGAGGGGAGAAAGAGGAAGGTGAGGAGAAGGAGGAGAGAGGAAAGCTGGGGCGAGTAGCGAGTGAGAGGGGAGATAGAAGAAGGGGAGGAAAAGGAGAGAGGAAAGCCTGGGCGAGTAGGAGTGAGAGGCGGGAGGAGAGGAAGAGGAGGAAAAGGAGGAGAGAGGAAGGCCGGGGCGAGTAGCAAGTGAGAGGGGAGAAAGAGGAAGGGGAGGAGAAGGAGGAGAGAGGAAAGCTGGGGCGAGTAGGAGTGAAAGGCGGGAGGAGAGGAAGAGGAGGAGAAGGAGGAGAGAGGAAGGCCGAGGCGAGTAGCGAGTGAGAGGGGAGAAAGAGGAAGGGGAGGAGAAGGAGGAGAGAGGAAGGCCGGGGCGAGTAGCGAGTGAGCGGACAGGTAGGTAAGGAGGAGGAGAAGGAACAGGAGGAGAGGGGAGAAGAAGAGGAGAGGAAGAAGAAGAGAGAGAAGAGGAGTAGGAAGGGAAGAGGAGGAGGAGGATGAGGATGAGGAGGGGGAGGAGGGGGAGGAGGAGCAAGAGGAGGAGGAGGAGGAGGAGGAGGAGGAGGAGGAGGAGGAGGAGGAGAAGAAGAAGAAGAAGAAGAAGAAGAAGAAGAAGAAGAAGAAGAAGAAGAAGATGAAGAAGGAAGAGAAAAGGGGAGCAGAAAGAGGGAGAGGAGGATTAGAAGGGCGGTGTAATAGAGGAGGAGGAGGGAAGAGAAACTTTTTCTTTTCTTTTTTGTTTACGTTTGAAGGGGCGGAGGGGGAAGAGGCGTGGCGAGAAGAACAAGAGGAAGAGGGAGGGAATCAAGGAGTGGAGAAGTTGAAAGAAAACACAGCCTCGGGAAATAGGGTGCGTGTTAGGAAGGCTAAAAGTGAATGTTGATTGTGAGAGTTATTTTAGATCTAAAATGATAATGAAACAAGTGTGTGTGTGTGTGTGTGTGTGTGTGACTGCACATGGGTATATACATACATACATAAGTGTATGCGTATGTCTATATCATTTTTTTTTTATGTGTGGGTATGATTGTGTTTGATGTCGTTTGCAAACATACATACACATGAAAGAATAAGGGAAAGGGAAATAAGGGAAAGAAAAGGAAATGGTTCAAGTAAGGAATTCAAATTCCAAAATTTGGAAAGAGAAAAATACTAATAGTAAGGAAATGTAGTACAGATCCTATTTTCTTCGAAGGCAAAATGGGCCCAAAAATGCCATTGTTAACAGAGGAGACGGAGTTCAGATATTGAAAAGACGAAGAAGGAAAAGAGATTTAGAAACTAGAATATTCAGTCGTGTTAAGGAGAAGGACCGAGGCAAAAGTTTAATTAGGTAAATGGGAGCTGCTGCTCGAAATCAGAATTCAACGATGTGTGTGTGTGTGCGTGTGTGTATATGTGTGTGTGTGTGTGTGTGTGTGTGTGTGTGTGTGTGTGTGTGCGTGCGTGTGTGTGTGTGTGTGTGTGTGTGTGTGTGTGTGTGTGTGTGTGTATGTGTGTGTGTGTGTATGTGTGTGTGTGTGTGTGTGTAAATCTATGTAAATTCATGTTTGTATGTAAATGCTAATCACTGCTTATAAGCGCAACATCATAAGCTCGCGGGCTAATTTGTTCTCCCGTTTGCATCATCTGGAAATCAACAGAAGGCCTGGACGCTCCAATGATCAGATTATAGGCGAGCGCTGCCCTGGGGAACTAAGGAAGCGGGGGGGGGGGGGGGGGGGGGAAGGGAGGTGCGGTAGGAGGGAAGAAGGACGTATAGAAGTAATATAAGGCAGAAGGTGAAGGAAGGAGGAATACATGTAAAAAGTAATTCGTTATTATTTAAACGATCCACCTCTGAGATACATAAACGAAAAACGAGCAAAATCACGTTATCATTTGACTGACTGCTTCGTTGCTGTCTCCTTTTGTGTTCTCCCCTCTGTGTTTCGTTCCTTCCTCCCTCTCCCTCTACCTCTCTCTCGTGCCCTCTTTAATTTACGTCATGTATTTTCATCTTGTTTGGTTAACCTTTCATTAGAATGCGGGCTATTTCCCCGCTAATGACGTCGCCACGAGAACTTCTTCCAGAGGCTCCATTACGCCCCCATAATTTCCCTTCTGCGTCCTTTATTTCAACCAATTACCACTCTCTCACTGCCGATTACCCCACTTAGGAGACCTTTCTCTCCGCACTGCCATCTTCCCATTTCAACTACCACCTCCGCTCCTCGGCCACTTTCTTCGCCTAGTCGCCTTCCTCTCCTAATCACATTCCCTCTCTAGCTAAAATTACCCCGTAGCCACTTTCCTTTCTTTCTTCGCCGGATTCTTACCCTCTCTTTCCCCCCTCTCCCTTCCTCTGCCTCTTCCTCGCCCTCTCCCCCTATCAGCCATCCTTTTCCCCGCCAAAATCTTCCCCTAACCTCCTTGTTTTTTTCCAAAGCCGGGATTTTCCCCTACAGTAGCTTTACAATACTCAATTCCCCGCAGGAATTCTCCTCTAGCCACCTTTGCCTCGTGGAAAACTTCCCCTATATCCCCGCTTCTGGCTAGAACTCCTTAGCCACTTTCGTACTCTCCCTGTCATTATATTACCATATCCTACGTCGTTGCCTCAGTCCGACCTTCCACGGGCTACGCCCTTTCCATCGCTTGGACCTTCCAGAGACTAATTATCAACCATCTTCTCGCAGGCCACGACTCTCCATTATCACCCTGCCCCCTGCATCCTCCTCCGCCCCCTCTCCCCCCTCCTGTGGCCCTTAGCGCTCCCCTTCCCCCATTTTCGGCCCAGCAACGAGAAACAAGAAATTAGGCCAATGAGAGCAACAAACTCAATCAACAAAGGTACACGGCAATCATTGCCAGAACTGTCGACTATAAAGGAGGAGGTCTGAGATAAAACGTAATCGAATTGAACGGATCCAGGCCGTCAGGGTCGCTTATAAAGGGAATTAACTTAGACAAACACTTTCTTAATAGGATTAAGTTCCTTGAAAAATTAGATTACACAGTAGAATGATTTTAAGGGGAACTCGATTATTGTCAAGATTAAATGGGTGAAAGCGTGATATCGTTCATGGAGGACTGAAAGATTATGATGAATGATAATTAACTTATGGATCAATTATAAATTCTGTCGAAGGTCAGCATTTACAGACCCTATCGGATCGGGTAGTAATGTTGCTAGTCTACATATTTCTGTGCACGAGCGAACGCTTCAGCAGAATGTAAATGCATTTTTCAGGAGAGTTTTGTAGCCATTTGATTGGAAAGTATATTTAGTCATTTATGTCATAAATATGCTTGTGTCCTTCTTTATAGTCACGTGGCTCAACTTGGTCAATATATATATATATATATATATATATATATATATATATATCCATAGTTGATGGAACGGAGAATCATTCGTTATTCATCGATATTTCCCGGCCCCGTCCCCCCCCCCCCCCCCCCCCCCCCTCCTCTACCGTCAGCACTTGACAACGAAGCAACTATCGATGTGCAGTAGTTCTTATCACTCTTCCGTAGCTGCGGAAGTGACAACTAGTTTATAAGTTCAATTGCCGCTGAAGTGGGGGACAGCGAGGTACTGTAATGAAGCATCGTGTCGGTGAGGAGAGAAGGGAGAAATGCGGAAGAACAGGAGCAGGAGCGACGACGCGAACCCGTAGAATATGAATATCTGTAGATACATGCAGGTATGTGAAGAAGTGTTTGGCATCGAAGTGAACTGAAGGGAATCGGAGTGACGATCTACGGGCGAGAGGGACGAGGAGGTCGCGGAAGAGAGACAGAGAGAGGTGACATTTGATGCTTCGAATGTGAGTGTGAGTGTGAGTGTAAGTGAGTGAGTGAGAGAATTGACTGAGACGATGAGGTTGCAGATTGATGCGTGATGGACGGCGCTAGGATGGATGACGTGCGGGTGACGGGCAGGCTGAGGACGGGGAAGGAAGGACGCTCGACAGGTGACATTCAAATTGCGGTCCAGCCAATTGACGAATGATCCTCGTCCAGGCAGCAAACGAGTGACGACCATTTAATAGACAGTTAGCGCACTGTAAACGGCTGAGTAACTCGTCAAAGGCGGAAATATGGAAAACCAATTGTTGTGTAGAAATTTACAAAGCTTGTGTTTGGCAGAAATACAAGTAATAAGTGAAAATAAGGCAAAACGCGAGGTATGTCTCGAAGGGTGAGGGAGAGATCTGCACAGTGAAGGCACGTCATCAGACCGAATGTAAACAGAGGACGGGGGATAAGAATGAAAAAGGGTGACGTTAAGGGAAGCTGAGAGAGTGACGTCTGTCGCTGAGGGAACTAAGAGGATCACGGCGCTGACGGCGTAGGAGGATCGCAAGGGTGTAATCATAAGGGTGGCGGAAGAGTTATGGATTAATAACGACGAGGGAGGCGGAGGAGGGAGAGGCAAAGGATGACGGAGGATGGTGACGGCGGAGGAGAGGACGGCGAAAGGTGACGGCAAGGGTGACGGCGAAAGAAATCGGTAAAGGGTGACAGTGGAGGAAAGGTCGGCGACGGGTGACGGCGAAAGAGATCGCTAAACGTGACGGTGGAGGAGAGTCGGCGAAGGGTGACGGCGAGGATGACGGCAGAAGAGAGGTCGGCGAAGGGTGACGGAGGAGGGTGACGCCGGAAGAGAGGTCGGCGAAGGGTGACGGCGAGGGTGACGAACGGATTCGCGATCTGCCTCCTCACAGATCCTCCCGGACTCACGGCGGTTTGGCCCGATTATTGAATTATCGACAGCCGTAAAAAGAATATTTATACCACACTATATCCTTCAAGTTTATAGATTTTCGGATAAAATATGCCAGATTTCATATTGAGAAGTGACAAATAGCCTTTTTACATTAAAGAATTCTAGGCGCGTTATCATCAGGTTTTATAGGTTAGTTAAGTTTTAATGGTAAGAGCTAATGACACACACAGCCGTCTACGAATATGTTCCCTTACTTAGGAGAATCACCTTTTAAAGTGGTTATAGGGCGCCCTCCTGCCCTTTGGCTTGGGGAGTGTCTAAATGATTGCGCTCTCCCCCTTGTTGCCCTGAGGGGAAAGCAAGACAAGGAAAAGATGATAGCAAAAAGTGGATGAAAAAAGTTAAGTAGTTCGTATTCATCCGTCGGTGCATCTTTCTACTTGATCGTATGTATATTTTTCACAATAAAATTCTACGGTACTCAGCACACACACATACACACACGCACATGCAGGCCCCCCTCCCTCCTCGCACACACACACACACATACTCACTCACTCACTCACTCACTCACTCACTCACTCACTCACTCACTCACTCACTCACTCACTCACTCACTTACACACACACACACACACACACACACACACACACA
>NC_061819.1:13571863-13574363 GCF_019202785.1 Penaeus chinensis | reverse complement strand
CTCGTAACGGCCTGAGATCCCACGGCCAAAGCCTAGATGGAATACGCCTAGATTCTTCCCGCTCATGATAGTAATTTCCGTCTCATGACATTCCGTCTTCCCATCATTCACTTCATGAGAATATCAGTCACATTTTGCATAAAGAAGGAATCTGCATGATGGTGTCACATTTCTTTTTCCTTTCTCTTTTTATGAGCTCCGTGGAGGAAAAAAAAAAAAAAAAAAAAAAAAAAAAAGGAGATTGGAAGAAATATTCTTATCTTCACTTTCGTCTGCAGTTTGATATATGTGTTGGTTTTATTCTTTAAGTGTCATTTGTTATTCTTCAACTCATAATCGTTATTGAAACTCTAAAATTAACTCAACCATATTTCAGCATTACAATTTTTTTTTTTTTAAATTAGATATCTGAAATATGAAAACAATAAAAGAACTAAGAACATGATACATCAGATACATCAAAAGACCTAAAAATATTAATGACTTTCTTGATAATGTCTTTCCTACGTCATTCACCTCGTTGTTTTAAAAGCTAAGAACAAAAGAAAGCAAAGAAAGAGATATATATATAAAAAAAAAATACGCACATACATAAAAGAGAGAAAAATTCTAAGCCCAAAATACGACGTCCTTAGACATTACAGAATACCCTGCACATAATAATGACAATAAAAAAACCCCGCACATCCGCATATCTAATGCCCCGCCATAAATCACAAAGTAATGTATTCAAATCCGGGATCCGTTCTATTACACATAGACACAACCGCGGAGACAATTATTGGCGTCGTAAATTCTCCGGCTAAGCTAACTTGCTTGTGTAATCGATTAAGAACCAAAATGACAATGTTAAGAAGTCTCATATTCCTCCAGCCGCCGACGGGGCCTCAAGAGAGGGAGAGGGAGGGTGAGGGAGAGGGTGAGGGAGATGGGAGAGGGAGAGGGAGAGGGAGAGGGAGAGGGAGAGGAGGAGGAGGAGGGTGTGAGAGAGGGAAAGGGAGAGGGAGAGGGAGATGGGAGAGGGAGTAGGAAATGGAAAAAGAGGGAGAAAGTAAGGGAGAGGGAGAGGGAGAGGGAGAGGGAGAGGAGGAGGGAGAGGGAGAGGGAAGGGGAGGGGGGGGGAGGGAGGGAGAGGGAGAGTGGGGGGGGAAGGGAAGAGGGGGAGGGGAGGGGAGGGGGAGGGGGGGGAGATAGAGGGGAAGGGGGGGGAGAGGGAGAGAGGGAGCGAAGGAGAGAAGCGAAGCGAAGAGGGCCCCGGGGGAAAACGACAGAGAAGAAAAGCCCTAGTCCCCCCCCCTATGGAAATTTCCCAAAGCCCGCGTAGCCCGAGCCGCCAGGGGGGATATTCCCATCTTCCAAACAGCTGACACGCGCCTAATAGTAGTAGTAGTAGTAGTAGTAGTAGTAGTAGTAGTAGTATTAGTAGTAGTAGTAGTAGTAGTAGTAGTAGTAGTAGTAGTAGTAGTAGTAGTAGTAGTAGTAGTAGTAGTAGTAGTAGTAGTAGTAGTAGTAGTAGTAGTAGTAGTAGTAGTAGTAGTAGTAGTAGTAGTAGTAGTAGTAGTAGTAGTAGTAGTAGTAGTAGTAGTAGTAGTAGTAGTAGTAGTAGTAGTAGTAGTAGTAGTAGTAGTAGTAGTAGTAGTAGTAGTAGTAGTAGTAGTAGTAGTAGTAGTAGTAGTAGTAGTAGTAGTAGTAGTAGTAGTAGTAGTAGTAGTAGTAGTAGTAGTAGTAGTAGTAGTAGTAGTAGTAGTAGTAGTAGTAGTAGTAGTAGTAGTAGTAGTAGTAGTAGTAGTAGTAGTAGTAGTAGTAGTAGTAGTAGTAGTAGTAGTAGTAGTAGTAGTAGTAGTAGTAGTAGTAGTAGTAGTAGTAGTAGTAGTAGTAGTAGTAGTAGTAGTAGTAGTAGTAGTAGTAGTAGTAGTAGTAGTAGTAGTAGTAGTAGTAGTAGTAGTAGTAGTAGTAGTAGTAGTAGTAGTAGTAGTAGTAGTAGTAGTAGTAGTAGTAGTAGTAGTAGTAGTAGTAGTAGTAGTAGTAGTAGTAGTAGTAGTAGTAGTAGTAGTAGTAGTAGTAGTAGTAGTAGTAGTAGTAGTAGTAGTAGTAGTAGTAGTAGTAGTAGTAGTAGTAGTAGTAGTAGTAGTAGTAGTAGTAGTAGTAGTAGTAGTAGTAGTAGTAGTAGTAGTAGTAGTAGTAGTAGTAGTAGTAGTAGTAGTAGTAGTAGTAGTAGTAGTAGTAGTAGTAGTAGTAGTAGTAGTAGTAGTAGTAGTAGTAGTAGTAGTAGTAGTAGTAGTAGTAGTAGTAGTAGTAGTAGTAGTAGTAGTAGTAGTAGTAGTAGTAGTAGTAGTAGTAGTAGTAGTAGTAGTAGTAGTAGTAGTAGTAGTAGTAGTAGTAGTAGTAGTAGTAGTAGTAGTAGTAGTAGTAGTAGTAGTAGTAGTAGTAGTAGTAGTAGTAGTAGTAGTAGTAGTAGTAGTAGTAGTAGTAGTAGTAGTAGTAGTAGTAGTAGTAGTAG
>NC_061819.1:13544363-13549363 GCF_019202785.1 Penaeus chinensis | reverse complement strand
TTACAGCCAGATGAACTTTGTGATAAAGAGTCAAGGAGACATAATGACGCGGGGATTGTTGGAGAGAGATAGGGAGAGGGAGAGGGAGAGGTAGAGGGAGAGGGAGAGTCTTTGGCGAGAGTCTCTTGTACAAGTCTTATGAAAATACATGTTACCTGCCAACTTAAGTCACGCAGCCGAGACTCCGTGAGCGTACAGGGTCTGACGGGGGCTAAGAAGGGTGAGAGGAGGAGGAGGAGGAGGAGGAGGAGGGGGAGGTCCAAGAAGAGGAAGAGAGGAAGGGGGCGTGGGGACTCGCGGGAGGGGAAGGGCGTGAGGGAGCCGAGGACGGGGTATTTGCTCTCGTGCTCGGCCAAACTTTGACGAGGCTGAGGGGGAGGATATTTGTTCTTGGTGTTCCGGGAGGAGGTGGAGGGAGATAAAGAGGTTCCTCGTAAGGGTGAGGAGCGGAGATAAGGATGTGTCTCTCGAGGATGAGGGCGAGGAGAGAGATGATAGAGAAACGGTTTCATGGAAGACTTCAGATGAAACAAAACGGGGGTTCATCTCTGGGCGAAGGAAGGTGTAAACAGCGGGAGAAAGGGAGGTGCTAACGAAGAAGATGAACCGCCTGGAGATACGGAAATAAAAAAATAAAAAAAATGAGGAAAGACAAAAGAACAAGAAAGGGAAGGGAGCAGAAGAACAAAGAAAAACAAGGGAGGCACCGTAGCGAGAAGTGCGAGGGGGAGGCAGGAGGCGAAGACAAGTGTTTAGATAAGGGACCAAAAGAGAATGAAAAATGCAGTCTTGGCTCTGTTTGTAAAGTGTATTGGATCAGATAATGAAGTGTTCCTGTCGTGAGAACACAGGAAGGACACTTGAGTTCTACCGGAGGATCTCTAGAACAACATCCACGGCGGAGAAGAATAATTAGGGTGAACCGTTAGTTGCGGGGCAGATCGGCAAGGAGCATGGCGGGGAGAGAGAGGCGGGAGAGAGGGAGAGCCGAGAGACAGACAGATAAATGGATAGAGCGATAGATAGATAGACAGGAAGATAGAGTAATACGTAGACAGACAGACAGATAGATAGGTAAAACGAAAAAGATAAGAGATATAGATAGGTAGTTAGGTTGGTAGAGAGAGAGAGAGAGAGAGAGAGAGAGAGAGAGAGAGAGAGAGAGAGAGAGAGAGAGAGAGAGAGAGAGAGAGAGAGAGAGAGAGAGAGAGAGAGCGAGGTAGAAAAAAGGGGAACAAGAGGGAAGGAGGGAAGGAGAGAGAGAAAGAAGGAGGTAGAGAGAGAGGTATGGAGCGAGGTAGGGAGGGAGGGAGGGAGGGAGGGAGGGAAGAAGGTAGGTAGGTATGTAGGTAGGGAGGAAGGAAGGTGGGAGGGAGGGAGGCAGAGAGAGAGAGAGAGAGAGAGAGAGAGAGAGAGAGAGAGAGAGAGAGAGAGAGAGAGAGAGAGAGAGAGAGAGAGAGAGAGAGAGAGAGAGAGAGAGAGAGAGAGGAGAGAGAGAAAGAGAAAGAGAGACAAACAGACAAAAAAGAAAGAAAAAAAGAAACAGAGACATAGACAGGGATGTACAGACAAACAGACAGACAAAGAACAACCAGAAAAAATATATAAACCCCTACACATAATCCACACCCTTTTCTGTTGCGAACTGATAATCCCATACACAATACAGAGAAGCCTTGAAAAAAGAAGAATCATGTATTTCTTTTGCTTCTCGGGTGATGCCATAAGAATCCAGTGGACGAGATAAATCTTCAGCGAGAGAATCCAAGCGTTATGTCTGATGGAGTGTTTTGTGGTGAGAGTGGTGAGCGTCGTGAGAGTGGTGATACTGAAAGGAGTGGTGAGAGGGAAGGGAGTGGTGAGAGGGAAGGGAGTGGTGAGAGGGAAGGGAGTGGTGAATGTGGTGAGAGTTTTGTATGGTGAGTGTTGTGATGTTAGAGTGTTACGTGGTGAGAGTGATGTGCAGTGAGAGTGGTGAGGTAGGTTTGTGCGGTGAAATCAGTGAGAATGGTGAGAAACTGTTGTATGGTGATGTCTGAAGTATGTGTGGGCCAAGTGTACTATGAAGAGTGTGTTGTTATTTAGAGTATAATAATTTGTATAAAAAACAAGTGTATACTGATTCCAATGTATGAAATGACCCCTAAGTATAAGCTATTACCATGTAATATTACGTGTTACCATGTATTGAGTATGTAATAACAAGTACATGGTAGTATAGCCGCGTGTGGAAGGGGAGGCTATTCTAGAACAGCACTTCTAAGGATAAACACACACTCCTAGTATTGGGTCTATAAGGAAGGGTCTGTTTACCACCTTTGTATGGGATCCCTTGGGTCCTCAGGGACGTATGAGGAGGCTGGCGCAGAAGAGAGATGGGGATGAGAGGACCTTATACAGAGCTCGAATAGGGTCTCCTTGGCAAAGATTTTTTTGTCTGGTTCTCGTTACCTTAATGATTTTTGTATTCTATTTTTTTTTTTATAAAAGATGCACCCAAAGGAACATTAAATGCATATGTAGAACAAAAGACGAAAATTGCTATTCCAAAAGGAGAAACGAAAAAGTTGTGCTCATGTAATAGAAGTAATTTTGACAACACGACCAACAGACGTAGTACTTTAGTGACGACCAGAGTTTTAGAGTTTTGAGAATCATCCTTCCAAGCCATTTTCCAGCACAACTTATCTTTAACGCGCTAAACAAAACCCGTTCTCGTGTTGCAGTGTCAACATTGCACGCTCTTCTGTAAAGCAATTGCAGTAACAGAGCATGCGGGTACAAAGGTTACTCGAGTTAAGGATAATGTAACATGAATATCTTTTAGCAAAAAAACTAAACGCAGCACCAAAGGCAATTTCCTGTTTTCCTTCTGGTCCTTCCTATTTTCCTCTCTCTATAAACTCATTTCTTCCGTTGCAACGTCTATCTTTCTTTCCATTTATATCCTCCGTAATAATCTCTTTTCCCCTTTCCTCGTCTATGCTCTCACTTTTTTCCCTTGCATCATATTTTTCCCTTGTCTCTCTTTCCATCACGCCTCCCGCTGGTAATAAAGCGAACAGAACGTGAGAACTCAACGCCGAGTAACACGGAATATTATATAACTCCAGAAAGAAAGGCCAGTTTACCCTAAGCACTGCCTAGGACGACCGAGAGCCTGAACAGCTGATTGAGGAGATAATTCTGAGCTTTCATGATCTCCATTAAACACTAAAGTCGCAAGCGGGAACGAGAGATCACCTTACGCTTGTTATGCGTGTAACTGAGAGATATTGCTCTGCCGCAGCCTCCCTTCTCTTCTCTCTCTCTCCTCTCTGTTCCTGTTTCTCCGTGTCTCTACCTTTCACTCTTTCTCTTTCTCGCTCCCTCGCTCGGTGTCTCTGGTCTCTCTATCTTCCTCTCCCTCTCTCCGTGTCAGTCATTTGTTGGTTACCACATCCCTCTTAGTCTGTTTCTTCCCGCGTCACTCTCATTCTCTCTCTCGCAGTCTTTATCATCTCTCCCCTCCTTTATTATTCTAACTCACTTATAATTTTCATTTGACGCATACTCCCCTCTCCTATCGGTTCCCCAGTAAATCATTCCTTTCCTGTACAATTATTCTCCGAGCGTACCTTAACCCTTCTCCTTATTCCCCATTCACAAATCAACTTTCTCCCTTTCCCCTTTTTCCTTCGCCCCTCACATCCACATACCACTTCACGTCACTTCCCTAACCTAAACTCCTTGTTCTCCCATCATCTGCCTCTCTCTCCCTCTTCCCCTCACCCCCTCTCTCCCCTCGTCCTCATCCCGCTCGCTCCCCTCGGTCTCGTCTCGACACGTTATTTCTGCTTGCCTCGCCTCTCCCCTCATGCCTCTCCCCTCTCCCATCACCTCCCTTCCTTCTTCCCCCTCCCCTCTCCCGCCTTTGCTCCCCGTCCCCGCTCCTGCCTTTGGTTACGGCACTTCACCTCTCTCGCTTGCTCCAGTCTCGGCGCATTACCCTCCCTCTCCCCTCACTCCCTGCCGCTACCCTTCACCTCGCATCACCCCGAGTTGCTTCTCCCTCAACTAAAGCAAAACCGGTCCTCATTATTCTCACATTTACCGAGTTTCATTATGTTGTAGCGCCTTCCTCGCCCTCCGTCGTCGACACTGCCTAAGAAGAAGCAGGCCGCGAGTGAGTGTAATACGAGGAGAAAAGAAGGGAGGGAGAAAGGGAGGAAGGAAGGGAGGATGGAAGGCGGAGAGGGAAAGAAGAATGGAGGGGAGGAAGGAGGGGAGAGAGGAAAAATACGTGCGTGTGAGATCATATGAGAGAGAGAGAGAGATAAAGAGATAGATAGAGAGAGAGAGAGACAGAGAGAGAGAGAGAGAGAGAGAGAGAGAGAGAGAGAGAGAGAGAGAGAGAGAGAGAGAGAGAGAGAGAGAGAGAGAGAAAGAGAGAGAGAGAGAGAGAGAGAGAGAGAGAGAGAGACAGAGAGAGAGAGAGAGAGAGAGAGAGAGAGAGAGAGAGAGAGAGAGAGAGAGAGAGAGAGAGAGAGAGAGAGAGAGAGAGAGAGAGAGAGAGAGAGAGAGAGAGAGAGAGAGAGAGAGAGAGAGAGAGAGAGAGAGAGAGAGAGAGAGAGAGAGAGAGAGAAAATAAAAGAGAGGACCCTCAGCAAGGACGCATAAGTATTGATGGTTTGACTCTATAAAGGTATTTTTCAGCTTTAAGACAACGGCCCGTTCCTTAAACTCATCGGAATGATAATACAATACTTTATGCTAATCACAGCGTAAATGTCGATATAAAATAACATGATAAAGTAATTCAGATTAACATTAATATTTTCCCATGCCCAATATGGTGTTTAAAGAAAAGTATCTATTTTCCAGTGCACGGTTAGGAACTTTTGAAATTTCACATTTTCATTTACATACATTATAATACGAAGTGTTGCCAACTGACGTGGTCGTTTTTATAACCTCTGTGTCGTCATTACCATAAAGGAGATAACAATAAGATATTTTTA
>NC_061819.1:13531863-13541863 GCF_019202785.1 Penaeus chinensis | reverse complement strand
TTGAGAGAAACACCTTCTCGTGGACATCGTTCTGACAGCTGACAGCAACGTCTTCCTTCCTTCCCCCTCCCCCTCCTGACTCTAAGGCCCCCTATGCCTCCTGTCACATGGTCTCAGATTTCGTGTCTACTTTATCAACACAAAACACTTCATTGTATTCCTCCCTGACCGTCCCGTGCCTTGTGTGTCTCTCCTTCTTTGGTTACGAAAAACGCCTCTCTTTTGGCTTTTTTTTGTTTGCTTGTTGTTTCACTGCGAACTTACAGTTTATGTTGTATGCGTACAATAATATATAGATACGAATGAATGCATGTATGGTTAACACATACACGCACACCTACATATATGTGCGTGTGTTTTACTTGAGTGAGTGAGTGAGAGAGAGAAGAAAGAGAATGAGAGAGAGAGAGAGAGAGAGAGAGAGAGAGAGAGAGAGAGAGAGAGAGAGAGAGAGAGAGAGAGAGAGAGAGAGAGAGAGAGAGAGAGAGAGAGAGAGAGAGAGAGAGAGAGAGAGGAGAGAGAGAGAGAGAGAGAGAGAGAGAGAGAGAGAGAGAGAGAGAGAGAGAGAGAGAGAGAGAGAGAGAGAGAGAGAGAGAGAGAGAGAGAGAGAGAAAGAGAAATACATCAAAAGCCAGACAGAGACTTGGGGAACTACAAGTGGAACAGACACACAAAGAGACAGACAAAGCACAGAATCTCAGAGCGGCGGAAACCAGCAGAGAAATTTTAACTCTACGGTCTCCAGCATACGATTTCATTAATACTCCCCCACCCGCCTGTGTCTCCATAGAGTCCATTTAGAAGCTAACGGGAATATTGGATCTAATGCTATACTGGCCAGGGACAATACATCCCGGGCCGCTCCCGAGGGATAATATCAGATTACCTGTAAGATCCTCGCTACCCACTTCCGGGGATTTTCAGCTTCAGAATGGATGCGAATACGGTTGGACGGGAGCCTCGCGGACTGCTCGGAATCTGCGCCGAGGTAAGTAGAGGATTTTTTCCCCCAAGATTTTTGTCATCACTCGGTCGAACATTTGGGTTATCAATTAGGGGAAGAAAATTAAGTTGTGGGAAAAATCGCAACGAGGGAAAGATGTCTGCTTCTGCCGAGTGGATAAAAACAGATGTGAAAAAACAAGCTGTGTAAGAAAGATAACATTAGAGAGGAGATGAAACAGACGATCAGAGGCAAATATCAAACATCTAAAAAACATTAAAAGACAACAAAACTTTAATGTCAAAAGATCGAAATGAGTTCGAAACGAAACTTTACCTTGAAAAAAAAGAAAGTAAATCGTTCTGCGATAAGAAAAGTAGAAGAAAAAGAAAGCAGAGACAGAGTGACAAGAGAGAGAGAGAGAGAGAGAGAGAGAGAGAGAGAGAGAGAGAGAGAGAGAGAGAGAGAGAGAGAGAGAGAGGGGGAGAGAGAGAGAGAGAGAGAGAGATAGAATAAATAAATAAATCTGAAGATACTAAAGTCAGATTTTTTCTAGCGGCGCGCGTAACAACGCGACCTTCTGGATACATCTCACTAAAGAAGCAAAAGAACGGCCTAAGCACACCGGAGGCCCCAAAACACCCACCACTTAGACGTTACACCCGCCACTTCTTCCAGACGTTTCGCATTAGATACTCATTTCCAGGAAGAGATGACCTCCTTTGAGACATTACCGGGGCGGTTCCAGGAGCTTTTAATAGCTAAACTGTTGTTAATGTATCTATATGGAAACTTCGAGTGAAAAAAAATCCACAGTGGACGGTCATCAATCTAAACTTTCAACATATACCTCCAACTTGGCAACATTTCATTGTCATTGGGTCCCCTTTCGATGTGTAATGCTGCGGGTCTAAGGACGAAGGGACACTCTCGCGATCCCGGTAACGACTGAGATAACACGTCACTGAGTTTCCTTAGATAACGGCGAGGCTGTAACACGGAGACTCTCTTTATAGAACGATAGGAATGTAATGCATGGTGATGCTATGGGCTTGCAATGGGATTATAGTGGTCTTACATCTCTTTGTTTCACACTGGAGGTATATAGGTATAACAAGTTTGCCCATGTGATTGGAATGTAATGTATGTGATATAATGTGAATGGAATGTAAATGCGAGGGTAGCAATATCGTAAAATGCTATTAAATTCCTTGCAGAGAATTATTGGAATGCATTATGATGCCATAGGGTTGTTATGGGTTTGTAATGATCTTAAGTGTCTTTGTAGAGGTGGATTGGCTTTAAAAAATTGCCTTTGCAAAGGATCCAAAGGTATTTTCTTGCACGGAATGATAGGCATGGGATTGAAATGACCTTATGTTTCTGTGTAACACTGGAGGTAGACTGGCATAACAAAGTAACATATACGAGGGTCGGTATACTGCATAAAGCAATTCATTTCCTTGTTACAGTGAAAATAACGGCCATACTTATCTCATTCCCGGCAAAGGAAGGCAAGTAGTTTCAGTCCAAATTCCAAATCCCAACAGCCCCGCGCACAAGACCTGAACACCTCTCTTTCTCTTAGTCACAAACAGGAGGATTGCTTCACAAACAATAAGCCTGGTAATCAAACAAGGAAAACAAGAAAATGAAGAGAACAAGCATGAATATAGAAAATTCCGAAGTTCCGGAAGGGACAAATAATTATACACAAACAATCTTGACTCTTCAAGGACCTTCAGACTCCTTCCGAAAAGCTCCTTTATCACGCTCTCTAAACAGAGCCTCAAATTTATGCCGATAGAAGAGCTAAATAAACACCAAGTACTCTCAATAATAAGTCCGCCTCAGGCAGGTCTAATTATAAGGCTCGGGACCTATGGAAGAGTCTTGTATGTTATTCCAAATGGTCGCTGGTTCCCGGGTTCCTGTGGGATTCTAGGCCGTAAGTGAGTCTTTGGGAAGGATGGCACTGTCTTGCCCTTCTCCTTCACATTCAGGTCAGTGCTATATCGAAAGGTTTCTCTCATATACCTTCGGTGGAGGGTCACTAATGCTCTGTCTCGTGCACGTCGCTTTAATGCACTTGTGCTCATAATTATGTGGCTCTCAAGTATAGCAGACCCAAGGACCAATTAAGACCATTAAAGTGTGCGGAACTTCCTCCAGAAAGTAAGGGTTCCCCTGCTTTTATAGGAAATATCATATCAACATAATCAACTTTATATATATATATATATATATATATATATATATATATTTGTGTGTGTGTGTGTGTGTGTGCGTGTGTGTGTGTGTGTGTGTGTGTGTGTGTGTGTGTGTGTGTGTGTGTGTGTGTGTGTGTGTGTGTGTGTGTGTGTGTGTGTGTGTATGTACATATGTACATATATAAATGTACATATATATGTACATATGTATATATGTACATGCATATGTACATATATATATATATATATAAATATATATATATGTATATATATGTATATATATATGTATAAATATGTATATATATGCATATATATATATATATATATATATATATATATATATATATATATATATGTACACACACACACACACACACACACACACACACACACACACACACACACACGCACGCACGCACACACACACACACACACACACATATCTATTTATCTATCTATATATCTATCTACTGTATATGAATATATATATATACACACACACACACACACACACACACACACACACACACACACACACACACACACACACACACACACACACACACACACACACACTCATGCTTGCTTTCAGACCCGCCCACCTACCCCAAAGTCGCCTCCCTTGTATCCCTTTGCACTCCAAGCTCTCCATGAAACTGACATAGTTGCGAGTAAGGGTTAAGGTCAGAATAGCACAACATACGATAGAACGCCTACATTACCCTATATCACTTCATATAACGCGCTTAACGTTAACTAGACTAATTACAGTCCCATGTTCCATTCCTGAGACGAGAAATCAAATCGTTGATTGGTTGGCGGGGTGTGTGACGTCACCAAGCCCCGCCTGTTTTCCCCTTTAGCTTGCAGTGTTAATTCAAATGATCTCCGTAGAGTCAGGTCTTGTTCTCGGGGAGGCCGTGGAATATCTCATTCGTTCTGCGCGAGCCATCTATGGTACGTTTATGTAGCGTACCAATTTTAGCATTTGTGTATCACGTAGGCCTGAACTACAGTGTACAAAACCATATCTCTTTAAGCTGATGATTTGTACCGTTTGACCATCAGAAGTCTTAACTACAATACACAGAACAGCATTAATTAAATTTGTTACATTGTCTTTTTTATCTGAATTTAGGACGGCAGCGTACTAATTGTAGTTTGTCTGCCGTTCATCTGAGTTAGAATGTTTAAAAATATGTCTCTTTAAATCTAAGTACTTTTACATTTCAGGATTAGTCAGCGTGCCATTTGTAGTATCTGTCCATCATTAGTCTGAACTGCGGTGTACAAAAACGGTTCTCTTTAAATCAATTTATTATTATTATTATTATTTAACCTAAGGATGAGTCAGCGCATAAATTGTAACGTTTCCACTGTGAGTCTGAACTGTATCTCTTTAAATTCATTATTATTTTTCTTAACATTCCCGGATGAGTTCATGCTAACGCCAATATTAGCGTCGTTGAATCACTTGAGCATTTGAGAGCCGCCAGGTGACAGCTATAGGCGCGAAGTGCCATGTGACGGGATTGGATTTCACGCGAGGCGCCGAGATTAATGGCAGCGTTCAATTGGTCGCCGTGACATGCGGGCTTTTTTATCGTCCGATTCAATCCCGGCGCAGTGGATTTCCCGTTTATCTTCTGTATTCTCGTGTCATAAACTACCCCCTTGTCCCCTCCCTCCCCCTATCCCTTGATGGAGGCAAGGGGAGGGGGTGGGGGGAGTTTAAGGAGGAGGGGGGAGGGGGACAGAACGCGATCGCTTCCTTCCACGATGCCTACCGTTGGTTGGATAAGCGTGTCCAACTTTAATTACATCTCGGAATATGCAACAAATTTTACACATCATTCATTCAACTTTGCAACACTTTTACAGAACTTTGCAATTTATCACGGGCAGTAAACAGTGTGCCTGCGGGAACCCGCTGCCGTGATCAATATGCAAATAAGAATATATATACATATATATGTATATACATATGTATATATACATATACATATATACATATACATATATATATATATATATATATATATATATATATATATATATATATATATATATGTTTATATATAAACAAATATATTACACACACACATGTGTATATATATATGTGTGTGTATATATATATATATATATATATATATATATATATATATATATAAATATATATATGTCTATATATGTAAAGAAATATATATATATATATATATATATATATATATATATATATATATATATATATATATATATATATATATACATATATGTATATATGTATTTGTATACACACACACACATACACACACACACACACACACACACATACATATATATATATACATATATATATATATATATATATATATATATATATATATATATATATATATACACATATATATATGTATACACACACACACACACACACATATATATATATGTGTTTATATATATACATATACATATACATATACATATTCAAATACATATACATATACATATACATACATATATTAATATATATATATATATATATATATATATATATATATATATATATTACAACATAAATCTAAAGTTGTCAATGTGATTGTACTGATTCGATGGGTCTTGAATCATGATTAGTGACGTAATATGATGATGGAAAATGCAACAGATCATCCTGTTTATCTGTTCCGAAAACAGCATCACGTGTATCCGTATGCAAAGTCAGATCATTTAAAGCAACATTGCAATACCCAGCGGTAATGGTGATAGAAAAACAACAAAACTAATATCAGAAATACAATATTATAATTAAAACTATTTCTTCACTATTAAATGCAACAAAGATGATGGTGATACTACTTATGATGATGATATTAATAAAGAATGATGATAATAACAGTAATGATCATATTGATAACATTAATAAAAAGGATGATAATGATAATGATGACGAAAATAATGGTAATAATAATGATAATCATAATTACTGTAATAATAATAACAACAACAACGACAATAATAATAGTATTAATGAAAATATTGATAATAATGTCGAAAGTGATAATAACTAATAATAACAACAAAAACATCAACAGCAACATAAGAAACAGCATGGAGAGAAATTTTAATAATAATGATAAAGATGATAATGACAACGATCTTGATAGTAATACTACTATTGCTATTACTGCTACTATTATTACTAGAAATAATAATGATAACAAGGATACTAATGATGGTAACAGTGACAACAGTCAAATAATAACAATATAGGAACAAACAAACTTCAAAACTCTTGAAAACGAGGCCAATGCTCTCTGCCAAAGACTCGGCGAAACAAACATAAACACTCACTTACGTAAACACTTTCATATGCACACACGCACACACATACGCACACAAACATACACATAAACATTCCTCACCCCCACATACAAATATAAACATATGCACACGTAAATATAGACACCGTACGCGCGTGCATGTACTGTACACAAAACCACCTACGCAACCCGGATTTAAGCCCCAAAAGTGTGTGGTATTACTTACTCCCTCAGACTCACATGGCTGCGTCTCCTTTAATGCCGACACACATGCTCTGGCTCCCCCTCTCCCCAGATCCTTCTCCACCCTCCCCTCCCCCTACCTCTCCCACCTCCTCCTATCCTACACCGTCCCCCTCTTAGGCGGAGAGATGTTTGTTTGTTTCATACTTGCTTAATCGAATTTATTGGCGCTGGATATTGGTTGTTAGGACATTACATCGTTTGGCGTGATATGGTTGAGGCCTCTGGCGCTGTTGGCGATGCAGGCTGCCTCCAGGGGCCTTTCGGGCTGAACCAAAAAACAAAGGATAAAATGTACAGAAGGACAATATTCAGCCGTTTTGTTTCAGCTTGCTACTCGAAACCTCAGTGATCACTGGAAAGAAACAAAGGAAACGGTGGATACTAAATGTAATAAGTAGGATAAATAAGACATTACAAAAAAAGGCAAACATCAATTAACGTTTCGGATTCAACAAATACTCCACTTCGATCTCAGTGATTCCCAGAACTATTTTTCCAGTAATTAGAAGGCTTGTGACTCCGTATTAAAGAGCCCACAAATCCGTGGTTCCCCCGAGTGAGAGGTTTACATGTTCCCCTTTAAGAGGGTTACGTAGAAACATCTCGCTACTTCCCCTCAGATACACAATACGCGCTGCTTTTGTTGTTCCTTGTTTTTCATCGGATACGGAATCGTTGCCACTGTTGTTGTTATTTTGTTCTTTTCAATGTACAATAAAGTTAGGCTGTTCCCTTGTTTTTTCCCCTGTTTTTTTTTTTTTTTTTTTTTTTTTTTTTTGATTGCCGCTTTCCATATTCTTATTTTGATTTCGACTTTATTCCTCCGGAGGTGCAGAGTAATCCACTTTATTTTTATTTATTTTTCCCTCCACACAAAAAAGTTAGGGTTACTATTGGATCTTGTCGTGCTATCACTTGCACAATGGCCGGGGTTTCCTTGCTTTTTCCCTGGTTCTAACTTTCACAACAACAACGGAAGTTCGAGATGCCGACTCCAGCAAGATGCTCGTCTGTGTCAGCGCCTCAAGACCCCGATCATGTGAGCGCTCTGCTCCTTGCGGCACATCTCTTATTACTTTTCTATATATACATATATATATATATATATATATATATATATATATATATACATACACACACACACACACATATATATGCACACACACACACACACACACACACACACACACACACACATGTATATATATATATATATATATATATATATATATATATATATATATATATATATATATATATATATATGTGTATGTATGTACGTATGTATGTATACACATACATACATACATACATACATGCATGCATACATACATACATACATACATACATACATATATATATATACATATATATATACATATATATATATATATATATATATATATATATATATATACATATATACACATATATACATATATACATACATATTTATATTTATATGTATATATGTATATATTATCTATATATATATATATATGTATATATATACATATATATACGTACATATATATACATATATATATACATATATATATATATATATATATATATATATATATATATATATATATATATATATATGTATACACACACACACACACATATACATATGTACCCATTTTTTTCTCTGTTAAGTTTCCTAACATCCTTATTCATACTGATTATTTAGAGCACTTCTATTTCTGATTGAAAAAAGGACAAAATGGGCGGGGAACCTTGGGCTTATGGTGATCTGCTGTTCTATCGGTTGTTGACTCTAGAGTCATTGTATTTCTTGGTAGAAGCCTGTTGATTATAATTGTAAAAAATTTCACATTATTACTTTTTTCTGAATATCCTTTATAACGGTATTCCTAAATGAGTTTGTAATGAAAAGCATTTGTTTTGTTAAATTTTAACTTCTGTGGTTTCAGTGTTTGTTATTTGCCATTACTACTTTCCATTTCAAAAATAATTAATATTATCTTTGTTAAGGTTTATTTCCCCTGTTTTCTTGCATGCGTGTGTAAATAGTGTGAGTAAAAGCGCATGTGTATATGCCATCAAGGTATGTCATGAGTTTATTAGATTTTGCAAAAGGAAGTCTACACGCAAGTAAATAAGATAAGAAAAAACAACAAGAATAAGTAAAATGCAAAAACCCGTGCCCAGGAAAGTTGGTGCCAAGAAAACCCAAGATCCTTTCACATATTTAATGCAAATTTATTCGGCTCACAAGCAAATATGTCTCAGTGCTCGTCCTCTAGTCTGGACACTAAGTTGCCAGCTGATGTATTTTCTTTGTTCCACGAGCAACTCTCTTTTCCACGATAATGAAGAAAAATTAGACGTGGCTGTATGGGGCCCGGTGAATAAAGATGAAGCCATGAATAAATGAAGCAAAAGTGTTTGTTTCGTGCTGAATCAAGGCTGGGAAGACAGGAAGTAGTATTTTTGGAGGGTCGTCTCTTGCCCAAGTTATACCACGAGGCTCTAGATTGGGAGATAAATCTTATTGCATGACGTAAATGAAGAATTTATGGCGTGACTGTTTAAAAGGTGTCCGCCGAGTAACTGGCGGGCCCGTGTTTTGGAATAGCACCTCTTGAAGACCCCTTTTTCTTTATCTATCTTATCTATTTAAAATTCATACATACAGAAATAAAACAATAAGTACACTGATATTCAAAGCACTTATACCATTGCAGTTATGCGTTTTTGTGTGATTTTAGCGGAATGGCAACTTATTCGATTAAGTGTCAGCGGATGCAATAAAGATCCTACGATTCCATTTGCATTGTTCTCTGCTTACCTTACCTTACCCCGCGTTCGGAGAGAGATGTGTCAGCAGCCTTATGTGCAACGCCATAATTGCATCGCACCATGAGGGAGTGCCACCTCACCTTTATACTGTCTGCTGTCGTCTAATGGCCACACTTAATCTCTAGTGCCCGATATTAACTGGCTGCTACCTGGCCCTTACTGTCTTCCATCAAGTGGCTGTGTCAATTCATCCACACTCTATTCCGCGGTTCCGCCTTTAGCGTTCCCTCCCTCCCTGCCATTCCCTCTGTCCCCTGCCGTTCCTTCCCTCCCCCATCCTTCCTCTCCGTCCCCTGCCACGCTCTACCTCCCCGTCATGATGATCGCCAGCCTCTCCCGCCCCGCACCTGGCACTCAGCTTAAATCCTGCGTGATAGAGACACTGCCGTCGCGAGGCGCCGTGCCACCTACGTGGTTTCAACACTAGCCCGCAGGAGAAGCTATCGCATTCTATA
>NC_061819.1:13514363-13521863 GCF_019202785.1 Penaeus chinensis | reverse complement strand
AGAAGCGAGTCTAATTACATTTACTAGAAATGTTTGAATCAACATTTATCCTCCAGTGTGGAATGACTTACGTTGATGTCAATATTACATCGATTAGATGCAACTTATATTTTGCTTTATTATTATGATTCTCAGATATAATAATAAGTATTGATCTAAAACAGCCAATATAGATATAATCATCACCCTCCAGCCTATACATTTTCAACTCTTGTTTTTGTAGTCTGGATTTATTCTCCGGGATAAAAGTTGAGAAGCAGCAATAATTCACAATGATGGCGGCTTTATATCTCCTCCAAAATTTGGCTACCTGTTTTTCTTCACTCAACGTAGGTTATTTCAACCAGCAAATTCTTCGTCCCATCCCGAGTCTCCAAACACCTTGGGCCAATCAGATCGCCCCATGCACCACTTATCGGTGGTTGGCAACCGAACGACCAATCAGTGAAGGTGTTTTTCCCGCGTAATGCATGGTGCCACTGCCAGGCGCATGGCTCGGGTTGCAAAGTGTCACCATTCGTCCCCGGTCACAGAGGGCTTGCTAATGTCTCTTTATCGCTTTGTTTCCATTCCTTTTCTGTTTTTGGGATAAATGGACAGTCCGAATAAGCGCGGAAAACACCGCTTGATATAAACATAATTCGCTTTATCGAACGTCTCGAATCTACGAACTCGTCCTTCCCCATCCTACACGGCAAACCGAATAATCCCAACACGCATTATCGACGTCACCCTTTCCTCCCACGCTAAACAAAAAGGACAGAAGACCCTAAATATATCCTATCGAGTCCGGCATCTTCAAGAACACGAGAGAGAATCGCCGCCCTCGCCTCCGCCACCGCCGCCGCCGCCGCCACCGCTGCCTTTCCCTCCTCGCGGACCTCCTCTTGCTCCCTCCCTCGCATGGCGCTCCGCTCAGCCATCCCGGAGGTCTCTCGTCGATCAATCTAAGGACTCATTTCGGAGGCTGGCTTTCTGTCACGTCTCATCGGGGGATAATGTTGATTATTCTCCTCTTTTGCTAATTCACGTCTTTTATATATATATTTTTGTCTTTATATTCTTGCGTCGATGGATTCATATCGCTGCAAAAAAATTACTAATTGAAAAAACACAAAAGGATAAATGGGAAAACAAATGTTAATCAAACGAATTGCAAAAAACGAATCGTGTTACGAAAAAGAAAAAAAAAAAAAAAAGGGAAGAAAAAAGGAAGAAAGGGAGAAGAAAGCTGGTAAGGTTTCATTTTCTTCACACAGCTGTTATGAATGCAAATAATGTCGTGGAGGAAAGAACTTTATATCAAAGTGGAAAAAAAGAAAGAAAAAAAAAACTTGAGAAAGACACAGCGTAATATTAAATATCACCATCGCAAAACAGAAAAAAAAAACATTCACACTTGGGAAAACAAAAAAGAAAAGCAGACGAGAATAGCTTAAAAACCTCACGTTCTCACATCTTTCACAGCCTATAATCCGCAAGATAAAAGGTAGAGGGCAGAAACAACAAGAAAAGCGAGACAAATAAATAGCAGAGATAAAGAATATAGAAAGAGAGGGAGAAAGACAAAAAAGGTAATAAAGAAATAAAAAATAAATATAAATAAATAAGGAAAGAAGGAGAGAAATAGATAGATAAATAGAGAGAGAGAGAGAGAGAGAGAGAGAGAGAGAGAGAGAGAGAGAGAGAGAGAGAGAGAGAGAGAGAGAGAGAGAGAGAGAGAGAGAGAGAGAGAGAGAGATAGAACGAAAACAAAGTAAAAAACAACAACCAAAAAGTAAATAAGAAAAGAAAAGAAAAAACAGATAGAACGAAAAACAAAACAAAGGCAGAAACGCAAGACAAACAAACAATTAGGCAAGAAAGAGAACAACAACCAAAACAAAACAAACAAAAGAAAGAGAAAGGAGCAGAGAGTCAAGAAAAACGCGTCCCCGACCCCGCGCCTCCCAAACCTCCTCTTTGCAACGGCCATCCCCACCAAAACAACCAACCTACGGAGTCTCCCTCTCTTAATCACCGAAGTCAGGTCTTAATAGGTAGCTCCGCCCCCCTGCGTTCCCGAGGCACAGTGCCAATATGAAATGTCAACCTCTAGTTTCCACTCTCCGGGAGCCAGACAAAAATCAAATGCGGCAATCAAAGGGGAAAATAAAAATGCAGACGGTGTGGATTTTATAAGGGATAACGAACAAGAAACAGGCGATGAAAAAATGACGCCACAACGCGTTTTCACCGCACCTGCAATTTGAATTCCGCGATGTTTGCATGAATAGATCTTCGTTGCTGCATTATTTGGGGGTATTATGGCTCGATAGATGCACAGAGTAAATCAGTGAAGTTCATAACTTCTAGTGAATTATTTCAGTCATTTTGTTATAAATATTCTCTTTAGGTTTGTTTCCCATCAGTCGGGAGGAACTATCAATAAAAAGGGCGTTGAAACTATCGATCTTTCCGTTGTTTTATTCTCTATGATTCTTCCTGTCTTTGTTCTCGTTCTTGTTCTTCCTTTATTCCTTTTTCTTTCTCTTCTTCTTCTTGTTTTTCTTCTTCTTCCTGTCTTTCTTCTCCCTTCTCCTGCCTATTCTTTATTTCCCTCTCCTTGTTCTTGTTCTAGTTCTTCCTCTCCTTTTTCTTTTTCTTCCTCTTGCTTGTTCCTCTTCATCCTCTTTCTTTTTCTTCTCCCTTCTCTCTTTTTATCTCCGTCTCCTTGTTCATGTTCTTCGATTCTCTATTTTCTTAATCTCTCCCCCAAGGCACTGTCCAAGCGAAGTCCTTTATCCTGCCTGTTTTCTTTGCTCCGTCAGCTTGTTTCGTCGTCTCCTCCCTTGCCCGGCGCTCTTCTCTCATAATTCTCGCCGTATCGCGCCCTTCCATCCTTAAAAACCCTCACCCGGTGCCTCTCGCCCCTAGCCTACCCCTTGCGGACCCCTAGCCGACCCCTAACCCCTCAGGTCTCTGGCAATTATACTCTCGCCTTTCCGCTCTCTCTCTCTCCCTCTCTCTGTCTCCACTGTTCTCTCTTTCTCACCCGTCTCGATTTTTCTTCTCTTTCTCCGTTTTTTTATTTATTCTTCTCTTCCCTTTCTATCTCCTTCTCTCCCTTCCTCTCCACGCTTCTTGTTTCTTCCCCCCCCCCACCTCTCTAATTCCTCCTCTCTCTGTCTCATTTTTTCTGTTATTCTTCCTCTCTCTTTCTCTCTCTCTCTTTCATTCTCAGTCTCTCTTTCATTCTTCCTCTCTCTCTTCCCCCCCCCCCCTCTCTCTCTCTTTCATTCCCTTTCTCTCTTTTATTCTCCCTCTCTCTCTCTTTCTCCCTCTCTCTCTGTAACCCTTTTCTCGCCATACAGTCCCATCACTTCTCCCCTCCGTGTGATCTGTTCCTCTCTTCTCTTGTTTTTACCCTCGCTATCTAAACTTTATTTCACAGCTCCTGCTCCTCTCTCTTTCTATCTTTTCCTTTCATCGTCTCTTCTCACTCAACTCCTCTCATAGATATCCTATTTCTCTTCCTCCTCCTCCTTCTCCTCCCCCTTCTACTCCTCCTCCTCCTCCTTCTGTTGCTCCTCCTCCTCCTCCTCCTCCTCGTCGTCCTTCTGCTGCTCCTCCTCCTCCTCCTCGTCCTCCTCCTGCTCCGTCCTCACCGTCTTCCTCACTCTAGGCGTTTCCCCTATTGATTTCACACTTGGTTTCTTTTCATTATGTGCTCCCTCTTCTACTGTTTTAGTGTCGGACCCCTTTCCAAACTTTATCCCTGGGGCATTCCATTTTCCTTTTTTCCTACTCCCACTCCCACCTTTTTCCAGTTATGGTGTAACTGTCTTCTTTTTATATGGGTCTGCTTTGTGTTTTTTTTTTTTTTTTTTTTTTTTTTTTTTTTTTTTTTAATTGTTTTGTTCTATCTGCAGATTCTGTATCCCTTATTTCGTTTGGTAAAGAATCGTCCTTAGTTTATCAGACTTGCTTTCGATTTTGTTTTGTTGTGGTTTTCGGATTATTTTCGTAACACTACTGCTTGCAACGTTGCAGATATTAGGGGCGGTTATTGCAGTTGTATTTCCCTCACTCCTCTTGCTCCTAATCTATAGCGATTCACTTTCTCTTCTCTTGGTAATACTATGTAACATATATTTCCCTTTATTTAACATGACCTTTCAAGACACTTCTGTGAACATTTAACTTACTTTGGACTGTCATTTAGCCTGTTACCCTATATTCCTCCGAGCAGAATACTGTCAACATGTGTGTTGTGTAAAACTCATATTTACCCTTTTTTTCTTTCTTTTTTAAAATAATAATTCAATGTACTTCACAGCTTTACGCTCATATCGAATCAACACTGTATTAATTTATGACACTCCCTCTGTGTTAAATTAGCCAGAATCCCCACGCAGTCTGGCCACACGACACCCTCGCATCCTCTCCTCCTATTCCCCCTTGCCATCACCCTTTCCTCAATTCCTCCCATCCATTAACCCCCTCCCACTCTCCCCGTGACCCCTCCCCTCGGCTCCCTCGGGGTCAACACTCCCCTCGGGGCTTGCCAACTGGACACGGTCATTGCCTCAACTCTTGGCGGAGTCCGTCTACAAATAACCCTTTGTTTCCAGTTCAGCTCGAGTCGCTTATTGGTCCCCTTTGATTAGAATCCAATTTACACGATAAGCTTTACTAGCGTTCTTTCCAACATGGAAATGTGAATTTACATGGAACTGTAGTGGGTATTTTTTTCGTAATTCGCTTTATCACCATCATCACTCTTATTTGAACTGCCATCATCATTATTACGACCATGCACGTTATAGCCATCAACATCACCACCATAGTTATTATTATGTGTATTTTCATTTTCCTGCTATTAGTTTTTTTTTCTCCATTATTGGTATCATTTATATTACCATCATTATCATCACCACCATCACTTTTATTGTTATTATATTCTTTTATTAGTCTATACCAAGAAAGCTCATTTTCTCTGTACGCTGTATGCTCTACGTACTTTAAGCTCCTCCCTACTCTCAATAAACTATCATCTTGCTTCTTAGCTACAGTTTATATTTCCTTGTATCATTCTCATAAACTATCCATTTCACCCATTCATTCATTCTCACAAACCCACAGCGTATTAAAACAACAGTTAATTTCAGCATCCTCCGTTTGTACTGTGGGTTACTTCCTTTTTCCCGTGTGGTTCTGGAGGGTGTCTTGAGCTGGTAGAAGCTGGAGGAGGAGGAGGGGGGGAGGCTAGAGGAGGAGGAGGAGAAGGGGCTAGAGGAGGAGGAGGGGGCTGGAGGAGGAGGAGGAGGAAGAAGCTGGAGGAAGAGGAGGGGGTGAAGGGAGTCGGCGTGTCCGATCGCATCTTGTAAGCGGCTTAACTCGGGAAATCCCTTTGTAATTGCAAACAAGAAAGACGAAACACGTAAAGAAGGCTTTATCCTTTGACACATTCCTTGTTAGCTTTATGAAAGGACACTAGGCGAGGTGTGTGTGTGTGTGTGTGTGTGTGTGTGTGTGTGTGTGTGTGTGTGTGTGTGTGTGTGTGTGTGTGTGTGTGTGTGTGTGTGTTAATGTTTATGAGTAAGCATGAATTATAAAGAAGAAAAGAAGGGTTAGGCAAATAAACCTATATAAGGGAGTAGAGAGAACGAGTAAAACTGAGATGGAAAAGTAGATGGACAGAACGAAAGAAAGAGCAAGCGAAAAGGGGAGAGAGAAGAAGAGAAGAGGACATAATAGAATAGAAGAGAAGTGAACAAGAGAGAAGAAAAGAAAAGAAAAGAAAGGAAAGGAAAATAAAAGATAAAAAAAGAGAAGAGAAGAAAAAAGGAGAGGAGAGGAGAGGAGAGGAGAGAAGAGAAGAGACGAGAGTAGAAGACAAAAAAGAAAAAGAAAAGAGAAGAGAAAAGAAGAGGAGAGAGATCCTTGTTGCACGGCTTTCCCCTTCTCCCAGCCTCATGAAAGCCCCGTCATGGTACCACAATAAGAAAAGCCCTTAATACAATATAAGAGACACATACCCGGGATAAAGGAGAATGCTTTACCAAGTGGCCTAACAAGAGTCATTATTAATCCCCATAAGAAAACATCCCAAGAGTGCTATGAAAAGCGAAAAGATACAAGCGAAAATAAAAACAAAAACAAACAAGGAAGACTGAACCTGAGGCGGAGCGGAACAAATAAACCATTTAGAATACGTAACGAAAGCATTATAGTATTTATATCCTTTTTTCTGTGTGATTGAATATTTTGGAAGGTTTGTCGGAATTTCAAATTTCAGTCATGTGAAGTATGTGCTATATATTCTCCATTTCAAACCCAGTGCATTGAAAGAAAATCTAAAGATGGATTTTTTTTTTCTTAAGCATTGAACAGTAACAGGGAGGAGTCGAGGGCAAAGGCAAAGCAATGCCGACTTTCATGTGGGTTTCATCAAGAAGAGGAAAAGTGCGAAGGGAAGTATTGCATCTCCTATTCACAGACACACACGGACATGCACGTATAAAGGTATACGTTCACCAACGCTAATTCAGCACTGACTCACTCAATCACACAGCCATATACACGCACACACACACAACCACCACGCCCATACACACTCGTACACACACATACACACACTCACACCCATACACACACACACACACACACACACACACACACACACACACGTTAATCCAAGCTAATTCAGCAGATTTAGTGTATCATATTGATCAACATAAACTGAACGAATGTAATATGTACTCGTACGCGAAGTGTACAACTGCGCAGTATAATCCGTACGTGAGCTACGTACTGCAAGTTGCAGGAAACTGTATTTATTCATTGATGTTTCAATATTCCGTCCGATGCTGCACAGAACACAAACTAATCCATTAGTACTTGTGGAGGATAACCTGGACATGACACCACGTTAGGCCATTCGTTATTCTATACATAAAAATCCTGTTTATCGCAATTTCATGCCATGATAAGATCTGCTGACCGAACCAGCGATAAAGAGATAACAGGCTGACAAATAATAAAATGAATAAAAACAATCCTAGGCGGCCATTACACATGCCTTTGTCTCCAGCCTCGCCCACCTTCATATTGAAGTACAGCTCAAATCTTCAGAGACCGAACGACCTAGTACGACCTATAGTGTTCCTCCATTTGATTCAAACGAGAGCCCCCAAAGCCAGCTTCGAGTTGTAAAATCAGAAAATAGCCCGTTTTTTGTATGTATGACGCCGAGCTGACGACATGGCTTCGGTTCCTGCAGCTGAATCATCGTTTTACAATAACAGAGGTCAGAGTGCAGCAGTCTCTCCCTTTGGACCGGCTGTTCTGACGACGCCGTGCCCGGCTGTTGTGACGACGCCGTGCCCGGCTGTTGTGACGACGCCGTGCCCGGCTGTTGTGACGACGCCGTGCCCGGCTGTTGTGACGACGCCGTGCCCGGCTGTTGTGACGACGCCATGACCGGCTGTTGTGAGGACGCCGTGCCCGGGTGTTGTG
>NC_061819.1:13496863-13499363 GCF_019202785.1 Penaeus chinensis | reverse complement strand
ATATGTATATATATGTATGTATGTATGTATATATATATACATATATATATATATTTCTATATATATATATATATATATATATATATATATATATATATATATATATATATATATATATATATATGCCTATCACACATGTATATATTCTACCCCCTTTTACACGTCTTTTCACTTTTAATCTTCCATTACTATTCTTGTTTCCTTCATTTCCCATCCTCCTCCCTATCTCCTTCTCATTCCGTACATCACCCACCATCAACAGAGCGGGTTTCTTGCAAGTGGGTGGAGATACCGGAAGATGGATGGAACTATCGCTTCCCCTCTACCCCCGCCTCTTCCCCAAGCCCCAACCCCCTCCTGCATTTCTGCCCTGGATGCACACCTCTCTTCAGTCACTACCCACGCCTTCCTTCGGTGTTCTGAGACGCCAAGCCCCCAGTTAGAGCTCACGCTGTCATCAAAGAAATTCTGCATTGCCAGTCTCTATTTGTTCAAAAGTTAGGGGCAGGCGGCCGCGTTTCCTTCATTAGCACTACGCACTTGGAGGGGTTTTGTCAAGAGATGATTCGGACGACCGTATATTTACACGGTAAACTTTGGCCGCTCCCCTTCCCTTCCCCTAACCCTTCACCCCCACCCCCCACGCCACACCTCCATCCTGTTCCCCGCAGTCGTCGCTACCTGGACTTTCCTGGGATTACTCATTGTCATTCTCTTCCCCTTCGTTGTCCGGTTCTAAGGCGATGGAAATTTATCATCAGGGATCAAAGTAACCCTTTCGTGATTATGAATACATTTCTCCTAATTTCTGTCGAAACCAAATGTACGGAGGAATATCATAGGTAGACATACAAGGCACATATTGTGAAAAGAGAACCTTCAGATAATATAGGAATAGTTATGATTGATTAATTCTTACAATTTCCAAATCCCGGAGCCAAATTGTATGAGATTTCGGATCTAAAAAACGCCGGACGCCTGCATTTTGAAACATATTTTTCTATCTGTATACATTTATATCTATACCTGTTCCTCCGACATCAGTGAACGCGCGGATGTTAAAGCAAGTTGGAAGTGTTAATGTATGTGTAATCTTAGCCTTAAACAGAGGCAAAATTAAACAAAATACAGATCATTTGACAAAGAGTAAGTTCAAAACCAAATCAATCATACATACAAACAAAGAAAAGCACAGCCACTTGTGATCATTGCAGCAAGAAACACAATTCTCCATTCCTTCATCTAAAATCCCAAACGCAAAAGTTTCTCGACACCGCTACTTCTCCCTCAACACCGAAAAAGCCACCGAACGAGACTACGCTTGGATAATCAGGTAGGTTAGCTGGAAATATAAATGATTATACATCAACCGTGCACTTCTTGTGAATGGAAATGATGTCTCGCGCACCCGGAAAAGGAAAGCTCTCTCGCGCCGTACGTAACTTCTTCGCCATTACAGAGAGGAAATTGCCATTGTCACAAGCCTACTTATCACATAGCAAGGTCGCCCGCCTCATAAGGCAATGGGGGTGGGGTAGGGGGGAAAGGGGGGTGGGAGGGAAAGGAGGAGGGGGTTAGGGAGGGAGAGGAAGTGATGAGAAGGAAGAGGGTGTAGGGGGCGTCTAGATATGAGGGGAAAGGGGGAGGGGGTTACGGAGGGAGGGGAAATGGGCGGTTTAGTAGTGTGGGGAACGGAGTGGGGTTACGGAGGGAGGGGAAGCGGGCAAGGCAAGTTTCTAGGAATGAGAAGAAGGGGTTGGGAACTTCCAGAAATGAGGGGAAGGGGTATGAGGCGTAGCGAAATCAGGAGAAAAGGGTAAGAGGATTTTACATAAGGGGAAAGTTGGGGAAGTGGAAAGACTAGGTTAGGCGGGGAACCGAAATAAGGGGAAAACGGTAGGAAGGGTGTAGCAGGGTAGAGGTAAGGGACTTGTAGTGAGGAAAGAAGAGTGTAGCAGGGAAGGAGTAGGGAGTTGCATTGAGGGAAGGAGTGGATGGGAAAGGGAGCTATGCAGGAAGGGGAAAAAAATAAGGTGAGGTGGTGTACGGGAGTGGAAATGAAGGGAAAGGGTAATATATCAACAGTAGGAAAGCAGAGGAGGAGGGGAACACTATACACAGGAAGAAGTGAGAGTGAAGTGGGTGGAAGAATAAGAAATTAAAGATAATATTTGTAAAAATTAATAGTAGTAGCAGAAGAATAAGAACAGGAATAAGAATAAGAATAAGAAGGAAAATAAAAAAAGAAGAAGCAGAAACAAATAGTAATAACTGGATAAAAAAAGTAGATGTTTGAAGATCGATAGCTCATAGAAGAAGCAAACAGAACACCATGGGGTGATGGAGCTGCCAGAGAGTGGGAGATATAAAGCCGGCAAGCAGTAAAAGATGAAAGGTGAAGGGCGTCGGACTCACGATTGGTTAAGAACGGATATGGAGGAAGGAAGAGGGAGAGGAGAGAGGAAGGGAAGTTCTATGCCTGGGTGAGGGGAATGCAGAA
>NC_061819.1:13479363-13484363 GCF_019202785.1 Penaeus chinensis | reverse complement strand
CTTCCCCCCAAGTTCCCCCTCGGCCCATTGTTCAACTACGTGAACCGTTATAAAACTCCCAAATTGGGTGGTAAACTGGCGGGAATGGGCCCGGTGCATTAGCTGTAGGGGGCTAAAATCAAATCAGATGCCAATGGCACGCACAATGTGCCATTTTTTATTTTCCTCCTTTTTCCCCTGTAGAACCTGCTAAGGAAGCGAGTGATATCTGGAATTAAATCAGTAATAATGTGTTATTAAACGGTATAGCGTCTTATCAATGTATTTTAAAACATCTTCAATAACATTATCGATTAAAACCTTAGGAAAAAACTCAGGTAAATCTTTAATCTAACACGAACAACGTATTTTAGCAATCTAGCGAATTTGCGAACCATCGTTGCCTGTTCCATCAAATCAGGTTTTATATCTGTTTTCTCTATTCAGAAGACAGTAAAGTTAACTTCTCGTTGCACTGTTAACTTTTATAGTCTATTTCTTCACGTTCGATTCGATCCCATCAGATTTATTTTAGAAATCGCAAATGTACCCCCAGTTTGTTATCTCCGTTATCGCTCGTAATCTGTAGCTCTCGACGGATGTGTACAACTTTCTCTATACAACGCACCAAACTGACAAAACCTGCAGTGCAAAAATGAGAACCGGTAGTTCACCCCTTGGCCTACACAAAAAAGCTGGAAAAAAGAAGAAGAAAAAATCAGCTTCAAAATGTATTGATAGGAATTTCGTGGCACTAGTATGGTGTCACGAATGAAAATCTCCGATTATGTTCTTGCGATTTAAAAGAACATTAATGCTGTACCGAAATTAATACACCTTTCTGAACGCGCATGGGGCCGGCACATAGACGACGCGAAACCCATGTCATATGGCTTTCCTGTGAACTTAGTATGAACTCACAGGCGGATTATCTGATTAGAAATTCAAATTTGGTCCATGTGAGGTGAGAGACATGGTAATTTCGCAAAAGTTTTGAAAATAGTGAGGTTTGGTTATAAACCTGGGTACCTTGAGAAATTGAGGGGGAGCAAAGGTCGAAAACTGTATCGATATGTCTGGTTAGTTTGGTGCTATTTTCTTTAGAATTGGGGGTTGTCATTCGAGAAAGGGAAAAGGTAAAGATAAAAACGAATAATGTTTCTTGTTAAATGAATGGTGTTGGTACTTCTTTCCTTAACTTTACTTTTATACAGTGATCTTATCCCCCATTCCTATACACATCAAAATAACAAAACTTTGAATTAAAGGACAGCCAACACAAAATCAAATAATTATCAAAACATATAAGTTCCCTTTCTCTCTACATTCTTCTTTTTCCTTTCTCTCTCTTTCACTGTATAAATAACAACTGATACGACAAATCTATTTACAAAGGTTCCCCAAAATCGAAATAGGAATCTGAGTAAGAAAGTTTGCTGCGGACATCTGCATTTAGACGAGTGTTGGGTCATCTGTCCGCAGTGCTTCAGTGGTACTTCCCTTCTGGTGATATTTTATTTACTCTTCGACGCCCTTACACCGAGGATAACTGTATTACTGACGTCGATATTTTAGCGTTGTGCTTCAGTTACTAGTTTTGAAGATTCGCTTATGAAATGTGGCGGGTTGTTCCGTGGAGTTACTCGTTGCTGTTTATGATATGAGGAATACTACTTTTCTGTCTAGTTAAAGCGGACTTTAATATTTTTCCCCTGAAATATGCAGCTGTTATCATTATGCAATTTTGTTTGTCTAAAACAGGTTTTTTTTTCTACAAATATACATATATTTTTTCTCCTCTACCTCTCCCTGTCCCTCCTCCCTTCCCCTCCTCCCTTCCCCTACTCCCTATTATTGTCTGTCATTATACTCCGTATCCTTTATTCTCTCTTTCGTCGCAGGACTCCCCGCCCCTCTCCCCTTCTTCCTCTTCCCCTCCCTCAACGGCACTCACCTCCGCCAGGCTCTATTCATCTCTTTCTTCAAACAACGTTCGCTTCCACACTTCATCACCCACTCGCTTTCTCGTCCTCTCCTTCTTGTCTTCCTTCACTCCTTCCTCCGTCCCTATCAAGTTTCTTCTCTTGTTTCATTTGCCTCCTTCCTTGAGTGACCTTTCTCTCTTTGACTTATTTTCTCATTCTCGCTCTCTCTCCCTTCTTCTCTCTCTTTCTCCCTCCCTCCCTCCCTTCCTCTCTCACTCTCTGTCTCTCTCTCTCTGTCTATCTGCCTCTCTCTCTCTCTCTCTCTCTCTTTCTCTCTCTCCCTCCCTCCCTCTCTCTCTCTCTCTCTCTCTCTCTCTCTCTCTCTCTCTCTCTCTCTCTCTCTCTCTCTCTCTCTCTCTCTCTTTCTCTCTCTCTCTCTCTCTCTCTCTGCCTACATGCCTGCCTGCCTACCTGCCTCCCTCCCTCTATTCCTCTCTCCCTCCCTCCCTCCCTCTTCCTCTCTCCCTCCCTCTCTTCCTCTCTCCCTCCCTCCCTCCCTCTCTTCCTCCCTCCCTCCCTCCCTCCCCCTCTTCCTCCCCCCCTCCCTCCCTCTCTTCCTCTTTCCCTCCCTCCCTACCGTTCTCCCCCTTTCTCTCTCCCCTTAACATTCTCTTCTCAGCACCCCGCCCTTCTCTCCCTCTTCCCATTCTCTTCTCAGCACCCCGCCCTTCTCTCCCTCTTCCCCTTCCTTTCTCCGCGTTCTCCTCTTCTATAACAACTCTTCACTTCCCATAGTTTCCCCTTCCTCCACAACGATAACATCTCTCTCCGCCCTTGGAGGTAATGTGGACCAACTTTTGTTTTTGTAGTTTGGAAAAGACATTAGAAATAGATACAGTATGTTGAAAATTAAAACTTAATCAGAGAGAGGTGCCATGTAGGTATATTCTTACAGGCTCACAAACACACGTAGACACACATTAATGCACAAACAGACACATACATATATACATACATCCATATGTGTGATTGTATACACATGCATACATACCTGCCTACATATAACGCACACACACAAACAAACATATATATATATATATATATATATATATATATATATATATATATATATATATATATACATATACATATACACACACATATACATATACATATACATATACATATACACACATGCGTGGATTTGCATATACGTACGTGTGTGGATGCATTAAAGGAATACTATCGAATATTTTAGTTCAACTTACAACAGGAGACTCACAAATTATTTTCTCCCTTCCCTTTATTTAATCCAATCAGTTTGAATTACTCTAAACGATCTGCTCTCTACCAAGTCGCGCTTTTCTCTCCTCCTTCCCTTAAAGATAGCATCCTCATCTTCCTACTCTCACTTCCCGCACTACAGCATCTGTGATTCCGTATAACTAAGGATTCGTCATGGGAAAATCACCCTCTCCCTCACTCGGAGGGGCTCCCCCCCCCCCCCATCGCTCCCGCTCCACTCTTTCCCCCCATCGCTCCCGCTCCACTCTTTCCCCCCATCGCTCCTGCTCCATCCCCGCCCCATCTCCCCCCCTTTCCTTCATCGCCCCCTTCTCTAATGTGCTGCACTAATACTCCCTCCCTCGCCCTCATCCAGCACCTCCCCCTCCCCCCTCCCGGCCAGCCTCCTTGGAACCCTACATGCGCATACCGTAAAGGCCTTCCTATGAAATCTGACCCCCCACGCTAACAACGAGGTCGACGTCCACCCTGGAATGCACATCAAAGGGGAAATCTGAGGGTAGCCCTGAGGGGAAGAAGGGCCGATCGGCGGTCTCAGGGTCAACTGGCGTTCGGATATTGCGTTTTAACATGGGACGGCATCGACCAGGAGTACTTCACATCGTTCTTTTTTCTCTCAAGTGAAGGAAGAGAAGGAGAAGGGGTGCAGGTGGGGGTTAGGGGTCGGGGTTGGGGGGGTAGGGTTCGTGGGAGGGGGAGCGAAAGGTTTTCCGACAGTCTTGAGCTGTAGAGGAAGGAGAAGAGAGTGGGAGCTTGAGCTGAGCAAGGAGAGGGTAGAGTGCGTTAAATTCGTTCCAAAATTATTTCAAATATATATCTATACATCCTTATAATCTAAAACTCACGAAAAACTGTCGAAACTACAATAACACATACACACATTTACACACTCAAATACACACACGCACGCACGCAAAAACACACACACACACACACACACACACACACACACACACACACACACACACACACACACACACACACACACACACACACACGTACTACAATTCAAAAACGATATCGAATATTCGTTTGCAACCGTACCCTGTACTGGACCTTTTTCGCAGGTTACCGCACTCAAACAAACTTAATCGTATTAAAAAGAAAAAAAAAGGATGATACAATTTCTTGAATAGAAAAAACGGTTTTCCTGCATAAAGGACACCCGCAAAAAAGAAAGAAAAAACCTATCTCTATGAAATACGTGATAAGATAAGAATACTTATAAATACCAAACCAATACATCAAGAAAATAAATCGACCTTCCATCGTAATCCACCCCCCCCAAAAAAAAAAAAAAAAAACATATCAACGTAACTCGGGAAAAGCTTAGAAACGCCGTTACTGTCAAAACTGTCGTGATTCAATTGAAAGAATCTTAAACATCCTACAAATCTAATTTCTGACTTGAGATCAAATATGATTTATGGCACTTTTAACGTCAGGTGGGCGACCGCTGCCATACTGACTTCGGCTCGGGCCTCCTCCTAGACGGCAAGACATGAGAGGTTTCTTAGGCAGCTCTAATGGACTTTTTTCTCCTTTTTTGAGGGGGGTTGTGAGGGGGGGGGGGGGGTCCTTGTAAACAAAAACAAGGAATGGAGGAATTAGCTGTTGAGGCGAGTTTTTTTTTTCTTAACTTGGATTAATCTTTGATTGGTTTCTGCTATTAGTGAATTGGGCTAGGGGTTGGGGGCAGGAGGCAGTAAGGGAGAAACTACTCACTCTAAATTATGACAGCTATATCCCCATCATCACACATAATAGTAAAAAAACAAGAGTTTCAATATT
>NC_061819.1:13464363-13471863 GCF_019202785.1 Penaeus chinensis | reverse complement strand
TTCACTTCCTATCACTCTAAGGGTGGAAGAGCGAAGGAAGAGAGAGAGAGAGAGAGAGAGAGAGAGAGAGAGAGAGAGAGAGAGAGAGAGAGAGAGAGAGAGAGAGAGAGAGAGAGAGAGAGAGAGAGAGGGAAAGAAAAAAAGAGAGAGAGAGAGAGAGAGAGAGAGAGAGAGAGAGAGAGAGAGAGAGAGAGAGAGAGAGAGAGAGAGAGAGAGAGAGAAGAGAGACTGAGAGAGAGATAGATAGATAGATAAAGAGAGAGAGAGAGAGAGAGAGAGAGAGAGAGAGAGAGAGAGAGAGAGAGAGAGAGAGAGAGAGAGAGATAGAAGAGAGACTGAGAGATAGATAAATAGATAGATAGAGAGAGAGAGAGAGAGAGAGAGAGAGAGAGAGAGAGAGAGAGAGAGAGAGAGAGAGATAGATAGATAGATAGATAGATAGATAGAGAGAGAGAGAGAGAGAGAGAGAGAGAGAGACCAACATATACAAACAAACATACGTATATATGATTATAAATGTATATATATATATATATATATATATATATATATATATATATATATATATATATACATATATATAATTGTTTTACGATTGGGAAAGAAATATTTATATACCATATATTTGTTCTCTTTTCTTGCAGCGAGCGGAAAGCGACACACAGACCTTGGCTTTTTAACCACTCAGTCCGCTTCCTCTCACCCCTGGGCTCCCTATCTCTCTCTCTCTATTAATTGTAATTGGTCATAATCGTGTATGTGGGTCTAATCCCCGGTTTTAATTGGTGGCCGCCTCGACAAGCGGCAGACTCAGCACCAAGAAAGAGTCGTAGCCAATCCGAAACTCCAATTCCTCGGACGGTGACGTCAGCGGGTCGCACAGACCTTTCTGGGAATAATACTATGAAACTGTGGGACTCTTTTTACACCAGTTATGATATAAAATAATCCTTCCGTGGACACATTATCCTTTTTCTTTCCTCCTCTTTTTTCTTTTTCTTTTTCAACGACGGACGGGAACTAAGACGGCAAAAAAAAAAAGATGAAAAAAAAAAAGTTGCAGGTCTCTTGAGAACGATTGCCATAGAGGGAACAGTGGCGGAGGCAAAGGGGTTATAAGGTAAGAGGAAGAGAGGAAAGAGAGGTGGGAGGTTGGGGATCGGAAGGTATCAAAGGATATTGAAAACTGTGATACGATCGATCTTCGTGTTCAATTCTTCTCGGCGTAAGATTAATATTCTCGCGGGCAGTGGCGGTCACCAGGCAATAGCAGGTGGCGTTGCGTGTCAGCATATTTTCCCCGAGTCCAGGAGAATCAGTCATGAAGACGGCTAATCCTACGCCGCCTTTTCAGAACCAGTTGATTGTTCCCTGGAGGGCTAAAAGAGTCGGTAAGTTTCCGAGAAAGACGTATCATATTTCTATATATCTCTCTGTTTTGTTGTTCCGGTTGATAAATAGCTCCGGTAAAGATGAGAAAAGATTTGTATGAAGCGAAGAAAGGAAGAGAAAAAGTAGGCTAGACATTTCGTACATCGGCAGTAAATCCAGGTAGTTTGTAGAGGTGTCATATTGTATCCCTGGCAGCAGCAGTAAAAAGAAAACAGATGGAGATACATTCCGAATCACTATAAAACATAATGAACCTAAATCACACGTTTCCTCACGAGTCCATTACGTCAAAATGAAACACCCATTTTCTTTTGTTCTTTGTTTTGAATACGCCACTTGATAGAGAACCATCGAACCTCACCTACCTCACCTATCCCCTCCCAACCCCCCTTCGAATCGCCAGCAACAGCAGATCGAGAAAAGAGAAAAAACACCAAAACAAATGGAAAAAGTTCGGTAACATCCGCAACTCCCCCACACAATTCTTCATTATGAGACCCAGAATGGCCGCTTGGGCTTTTAATCCGAGGAGTCACACGGTGCAGCCATATATTTCTGAGGGATTTCAAGTTAGGGATTCAAGTGAGGGATTAGAACGAGGATTTCGGCAGCGTGTTCAATTGCGAAGTTCGGATGACTGATTCCTACGGGGGGTTCAAACAAGGGGTTGCCGGTGGAAGCCAATTTGAGAAACGAGTCGTTGGATTTTAAGGTCGTAATTGACTTCATTCCGTTCTACAGGAGGCTTACTGGGAAGCTTTTGTTCAGCTGTTAGGATTTTTAAAAAGTATATTGGGTACATTCCATAGAGGTTTTCAAATGTGACATCCACTTTTTTTCTTTATATATATGTTCAAGAATATGTGATAGTTCTCAACTATTCACTTACGCAGAGCCGCCGGACTTTATAATGTAACTTTATAATTGTTTTGTAATGAAATATAGGGAAGAGAAATACTGAACTATGGTAATAATATAGAAATAATTACACAAAGTACATTGCATAGATATTTCGGCGCAGCGGAAACGAGGGTAGTAAAATGGAATAATAATCTTTATATTTTTTATTTATTTAATTATATATATATTTTTTTTTTATAGAACGGTTGGAAAATGATTAAATATGAAACATTTTCCGTGCGAAGATTAGAGAATATGGCATGGTTAAGAGGATTAACCACTAATGTTCTGAATTGTTCTTAAGCGGTTTATGGTTGTCAAGATGTTTGTTCAGGAAGATTTCGGCGAAATTCTCCACGGAGGTTAAAGTCAGAACTGAGCGTATAAGCGGCGATGATGTTTCATTTATTATCGTACTTGTGAAAATTGTTTCAGCCACTACTGTTGGGGCCAGATGCAGCGTGCGTCTTCATCAGAGAATGCCTGTACGTAAATAACATGATCAACACAGCTTGTTAAGGCATTATTTACCTTTTAATTTGCGACTGTAATGTCTAAACTTCCATCTTATACATTCACCCAACTTGCGGCCGCGACCAAAAGCAAGATGACAGACCAACAACAAATGTCACAAATTAAATTGCATCAGACGCTGGGACTCATAACATAACTTGGCGTGAAGCTCTGTTGCCAAAGTTCAGACACGGTGCAGAATAGATGTTTATCGTTCCGTCGCACCTTCTGCACCCCGGAATGAATCGCTAAATATATTCATATTCGCGGCCTTTTTTTTTTTTTTTTTTTTTTTTTTTTTTAAGAAAGGGAGACTGAGAGAGAGACAGAAGAGAAGAGAGTGAGGGAGAGAGTGAAGGCGAGAGGGAGAGGGAAAGGGCGAGGGAGAAGGTGAGGGAGAGGGAGAGGGAGACAGACAGACAGACAGACAGACAGACAGACAGACAGACAGACAGACAGACAGACAGACAGACAGACAGTCTGTCAGTCAGTCAGCCAGACAGCTGGACAGACAGACAGATAAAGAGTTAGATAGATAGACAGATGGACAGACAAAAAAGAGAGAAAGCCGTAATATCGTCCAATGAGACTGCATTTGCTCGCTGCTCCGTTCACACATGGCAGCTCCCTTAAGTGTTGATGTCTGCTGATCGTACAATGGTTCAATTATCCAGAAGAATTGTAACACGAGCGATAACGACGGCTGGAAGACGCGATTACGTCAGCGAGCAGCGTCTAACTGATTACCTTCGTAGTGGCGGCGGCTCTGGCTCGTGTTACGGGCGCGGGCGAGGGCGTGCGTTACGGCGGCAGCTGGCAACCGACTTCACAAGGGACGTTACTTCGTTCCGTCGCCGGTGCTAGGGCGTCACGCGTTCTGCATGTTGGAGCGATATCATTCATGGTCGCTGATCGTAATTTCAGGTATAGGCTACCGTCAATAGAAAATGAAGCTGGTATCCTTGATATGCTTTACATTTTACATTAGCACACTTGTAACGTTTTCCCCTGTCTGACTAATTGAATTTACATTAATTTGCATTCGGGTCAATAAGAATTTCAATACGATAGAGAGAGCAGGATAAATACACAGTTGATTAGGTCTTGCGTTAGATAATAACATAAGTTATACACAGAATTAAAATGTGTTGCTGTAAAGAAACGAAGACCAACGTTCAGATTCATTATCACTTTCTTTCAACTAAATTAATACCTTATATAAATAATCTTCTGTAAATACATCCAGTTGCCATAACCAACAAAAAAACGCCCAGCACGGGACTCGTACTTATAATCACCCGCACGCCGCCCCTCCCTCACGCCCGCCCCCCGCAAGCCGCCCTCCCTCACGCCCGCCCCCCGCACGCCGCCCCTCCCTGACGCCCGCCCCCGCTAGCAGGATCCATGACACCGAGCGGTGCAGCAGGATGATGTAGGAGACGACGGGGCGCAGGACTCGGCAGTGACGCGGGAGTAAGGGAGATTGATCACGGGCGCAGGGGAGGCAGAGCTACGCCGTCCTGGGACAAAACAATAATGGATATATTATAACCAATGGCCCGAAGCTCCACCTACGCTCTCTCGCTCGCCCTCCGAAGAAAGGAGAGGAATCGGCCATATTTTGTGCTACGTTGATGATTAATAGCGAGGGGATCAGCCGACGAGGATGTATCTTGCCTCGCAACTAATATCGCTTGCTTGTTTGTTTAACAGGAACCTACGGCCAACACGCCTTTTGGTGCTTGTTTTTGTTTGGTTAGATATATTGGTCTCAAGCTTTCGTACATTGCAAGTGCGCCTCTTTTTCCCCAGGAAAGAAGAGATGCAACATACATACAGACATCCATTCGCAACTTACACAAAGAATCAAAACAATGTCATGTATTCGTCTATCCTCCAAAATAAACGCGCGCAAACACACAAACAACCACACTCGCGGCCCGTGTTTAACAGTCCCCTTCCCCTCCCCTTCCCCTCCCCTTCCCCTCCCCTTCCCTCCCGCCAGCTCGGCTCCTGCACATAGCTACATACTTTGATATCTCGGCACAGTAATTTCCTCCAGACCTGAGGTTTGGACTTTGGAATCTTTACTTGCCATCTCGTGAAACATTAATCATAAATTCCAAATCAAAACGTATAATGACGAGATAAAGGTGATAAATCAGGGTAGGAGAGAAGAGAGAAGGTAATGTGCTGTATGTGGTTAATTTCCTGCTGTGAAAATGAAAATATTTAATTCTTAGAGGTCATATTTTATTCATGGAGCACTGAGAAGTTGAAATGATGTACCCTGCGTAAGTATAACTGAGGAACATCTTTTAATTCCATCACTTTAGCTTTACACAGAAGGCAAATACACAGACACCTACATATCCCCTGCCGACACACACACAGACACAAGTGTCCGCGTAAGTGTCTTTGTATGTGTTCTTTGTGCAACTTCTGGTCAGTACTCAGTGTATATGCATGTACACAATATATATATATATATATATATATATATATATATATATATATATATATATATATATGCTTGTGTGTGTGTGTGTGTGTGTGTGTGTGTATAAATAGATAAATAAATATGTGTGTATGTATGTGTGTGTTTAAGTGTGTATGTGTGTGTTTGAGTGTGTGTGTGTGTGTGTGTTTGAGTGTGTGTGTGTGTGTGTGTGTGTGTGTGTGTGTGTGTGTGTGTGTGTGTGTGTGTGTGTGTGTGTGTGTGTGTGTGTGTGTGTGTGTGTGTGTGTGTGTGTGTGTGTTTGTACATATATATTTATATATATTATATATATACATATATATATTATATATATACATATATTATATATATATATATATATATATATATATATATATATATATATATATATACATATATATATATATATATATATATATATATATATATATATATATATATATATATATATATATATGAATCCCAAAATAATTTTCTTGGAATTGCTGCGCTCAGTAGATTGCTGCCACGCAACATAGCTAACTCTAAAACATGGACCATTACGGTTGCTCAATGTTTCGAAAAAATATCGCAATTTAAATCAATTTTTCAGCGGAGCGTTTCAAGGAATCTTCTTATTTTTACAGTCATCATATGAAGTATATAAAACATAAGTACGGATTCGTATATCTAATGTTACGTCTCTATATAAACTAAGCTCACCAATTTACGGGAAAATAGTGCAGACTGTTCTTCATCTCATTATTCCGCTCAAACTCACTTCTTTCGCTTGGAACTCTTTTATTATTTACAAATCTTTTGTTTCTCTGTTTTTGCAATTTCTCAAATATTTCTTTTCGTTGTTTCCTTGCGTTCTTCATCGACGTTTTTCCAACTTCTTCGAGCCATTTATTTTTATATCTCCAAACTTTCTCTTTATTTTCCTAAGACATACATTTCCTGGCATCCATCCAAGCACGGGTCCCTGCACCTATGATGGCAACACCTTAGGATCAGCTGAAGGAACGACCCTGGTGCCAGCACAGCCAGGGACGTACCGGTGCCCATCAGGAACGGCAGTCAGTTTTCAGATTCCCGAGCAATAGTCCTGGTTCCTGTGCAGCTAGGATAACAGATGCCATTAGCTGTTAGAATACAGACTCCGTATCAACGCAGCGACGGGGTTACCACTCAGAATTCAGGTTCCCAAGCAACACTTCTGGTATCAGCGCAGCCACCGAAGTACCAGAACCCATCAGGTTCCCCTCCCGCCGGCCTCCCAAACCACGGCTGCCTCAACAGTCATCCCGAAGGTTCTCCAGCATCTTCCCCTACATCATCTCCAACGCCACCCCAACAACTTAGATTAATCATCTTATCTTTCATCATCAGACATATATATATCAAGCCACCCTCCATCCCTGTGCTCTCTCTGACTACCTCGCTCTCCCTCTGCCGACCTTTTCCCTGCACAAAGAGCAAAAGAGTCATATGTCTGTATTCCTTCTTAAAAAGGTTGTCAGTTTTCATTCTCCGTTTCCTGAGTGCTGTAAAATATCAATACATGTGAACAAAAAATGGCTAGTCAGAATCATCACCATTAACAAAATTCTTGCAAAAATTGACCCATAGTCATCACCCTAGCCCGTTTGTCATTGCTGGCATGTCATCACCATCTCTTGATGACATCCCTTCACCACTACGCTCGATTGACCTCACTCGTCACCCGGAGTCAGTGATGAATTGCCATGTTATCCTCTCTCTTTGTTCCCCTTGTCTGTATCTGCGTCTGTCCCCCTCCACTAGCATTATTCATATTTTTCTCTATTTCGCTCTTGTGCAGAGGGCCATATCCTTCCGTGCCTGCAAAGGATCTCCGTGGAAGTTTCGATAGCTGCAATCCTTTGCAGAAATCATGGACAAAATCTGTCCCATATCTTAATAAACAACACCGTCCTTCACAGAATGCCTTGATTTACCAAAGAATTACAAGATGCAAAGAAACGGCCATAAAATGATTACAAACAATCGACATAGGATGCTCAGGATCCCCGTATTTGAACGCATGATAACATACAACGGCATCTGTCTGTTGGCGCTTCCTCTCCATTAGATTTCATTCATATGACACCATCGATGACATATTTTTTATATGCTGGAATGCAGGGTATTCCTTTAATAACATTTTGACATCATTCGGATTTTCTGGCGGGTGTAGGCATGGATCCACTATGGTC
>NC_061819.1:13451863-13454363 GCF_019202785.1 Penaeus chinensis | reverse complement strand
AGATGAATACATAGACAATCATACACACACGCACAGACACACACACACACACACACACACACACACACACACACACACACACACACACACACACACACACACACACGTATTCACGCACACACGCACATACACACATACATATACATACATCTATCTGACTTTCTGTCTGCATATTTATCTTTCTCTGTCTATACATACATTAAATGTAATATCTCTCTATCTATTTGTCTATCTCTCTGTTTGAATCTACCTATCTATTCAGCTAGCAATCTACCTATCTGTTTGCGCACGCGGTTTCGAGCATTTCTATAACAAAAAAGAAACCAATGTTTAGAAAGCAGGCCAACAAAAGGCCACTTAAAATATGTTCCCGACCAGAAACACGTCACATAAAACCCAAATCATTACGCTATCATTTTTGCATTATGAATAAACAATATCTTGTGGTGAAAATATGACGCGAGGCCGGGGAAATATGTAGGAAGAAAATTTCATAACCAAACAGTGTTATGAATTTAGTCCCTTCTGTTGTTTTCTTGAATCAGTCGCATGCTCGAAGATGTGCGGAAATTACACAAGATGTGGTGAAAATTATAAAAAATATAAATATGATGCGTGATTATATAATAATATACGATGAGTAGACATCTTAAGGATATACGCACGCATATACGAACATCCGAACATACATAGACACTTTATGTGGCCTACGTATAAACATGTATGTCTCTTTCTTTCATTCTCTCTCTCTCTCTCTCTCTCTCTCTCTCTCTCTCTCTCTCTCTCTCTCTCTCTCTCCCCTTCACTTCCTGTCTCACTCTCACTCTCCCTCCCTCTCTCTCTCTCTCTCTCTCTCACCGTCACTTCCTGTCTCACTCTCACTCTCTCTCTCTCTCTCTCTCTCTCTCTCATCCTTTCTCTCACTCTCCCTTGCATGCACAACAAAGTGATTGTCTCAAGAGGGGACGCAGACTCCGCGACATTTTCCAAAGAGCGGCGGCCCGTTCTCCCCGGAGCACTGATATGGAGCCAAAATATAGCGGGTCATGTCGAGCGCCGTTGCCCTGACCAGCGGCTGACAAGCGCCATAGAAGGAAGGCAAATATACGACACCCGACGACCCTCCCTCTCCTCCGCGCCGGGCGACTCGCCTGCTTTCGCCACGTTGCCTTTTGTTGTTGTTGTTGTATTTGTCGGTGCAGTTTTGGGATTTCTTTTATTTTCATATTGTATTTTATATCACTGGTTTAATATGGCACAATTGGGATCGATATCAGACTGCTATCTGTTGAGATTTATTGCATGAAATAACTCACGATTTTTTTACCTATCTCTATCTTCCTTTCCCTTCACACACACACACACACACACACACACACACACACACACACACACACATATATATATATATATATATATATATATATATATATATATATTCATGTATGTGTGTGTGTGTATGTGTGTATACACATATATATCCATACATATGTATATATTTATATATACATATATATATATATATATATATATATATATATATATATATATATATATATATATATTATATATATACATACATACATATATGTATATATATATATATATATATATATATATTTATATATATTAGTGTATGTGTGTGTGTGGGTATCGATGTAGGTGTGTGCGTACATGCATGCGTACGTGCGTGTGTGTGTATGTGTATGTGCATGTGTATGCGTATGTGTGTCTGTAAGTGCGCGTGTGTGCATGTATATATGTATATATGATGCTGAAACGTATTCAAATGAGAAGTTTGACCGACCTATGACGAGCAAATCTAAAACGGTGGCACGATATTCCCACATCAATCCAGTGATTTCTTTCTCTTAAAAAAAAATCTGCATTGTCGGACAACACGCTCGCAAGCACATGAACTAACAGCGTGTGGATAAAGCCTTTGCCTTCCGTCCTGCTTACGTTAATCTTCATGGGATACGAACGAACAAAATAAATGTAACGGCAGAAAATGATACAGTTATATTACAGAGTACCTCACTTTGAATTAGTTATCTTCAGGATACTGAAAAAGAAAGAACTATGGTTTCTGAATAGATACAATTCAGCAATCAGAATAAGGTTACCTTTTCCTAATAACTATGATTATAGTTATTTCTAGTTAATAACAAAATCGAAGACTGATTTTATAATAGCAGCTTGTGATAGATATAGAGAAATAAAGAGAGAGACTGACTGACAGACAAAGACAGAGAGAATATAGTGTGTGTGTGTTTGTGTTTGTGTGTGTGTGTGTGTGTGTGTTCGTGTGTGTACGTGTGTGTACGTGTGTGTGTGTGCGTGTGTGTGTGTGTGTGTGTGCGAGTGTGCGTGTGTAGCCATGCGTGGCCGTAGAGTGCGAGTATTTGTGTTTGTGCATCATATCATTTGCACCCAGAAGCAATCTTCACCACTCTCCCACACATCCCGAGAGCGGTGTCCCCATAGCAATGAAGGCCCG
>NC_061819.1:13441863-13444363 GCF_019202785.1 Penaeus chinensis | reverse complement strand
AGTAAAAAAAAAAAAAAAAAAAAAAAAAAAAAAAAAAAAAAAAAAAAATTAAGAAACAGGTAATTCAAACAGGTTCCCCCCCTAACCCCTCCCGAATTCCCTTAACGGACTCCCCTCTCCCCCTTCCTGAATCCCCTATAGCCCCCCCCTCCCTGACATCGCTCACCCAGACACATCGACGATAATTAATCAATTCTACCTTTGGGTCTACGGTGAATGAAACAATCTTTAGCTTCGTTTCCCACTCCTTCCCCTTTAACAGATGCCACTGGGGACGGGGAAAGTGATCCTCGGTCGGCTAGGTTGTCGCTTAGGGAGGAAGAAATATGGCAGGGAGAGGAGGGGGAGGTGGGGGAGCGAGGAAGGAGAGGGGAGGAGAGAGAAGGGGAAGGGAAGAGACAGAAGGGGGAAGTGGGAGAGAGAGAATTAGAAGGGAGGAGAGAGAAGAGGGAAGTGGGAGAGAGAGGAAGGGGAGGTGGGAGAGAGAGGAAGGGAGGCTGGGAGAAAGAGGAGCAGGAAGGGAGGAGGGAAAGAGAGAGAGAGAGGAGATAGATGGGGAAAAAGAGGGATAGGATGAATGGAGAGATGAGAGCCGGGGAGGGAGGGAGGAGAGGTGGGGAGAATGGGGAGAGGCGAGGGAGAGGAGGAAGGGGAGGGGAGGGGAGGGGAGGGGAGGGGAGGGAGGGAGGGAGGGAGGGAGGGAGGAAGAGAGAGAGAGAGAGAGAGAGAGAGAGAGAGAGAGAGAGAGAGAGAGAGAGAGAGAGAGAGAGAGAGAGAGAGAGAGAGAGAGAGAGAGCGAGAGAGTACATATTGTACATACACAAAAACAAGCAACCAAACGACCCATCACATCATGCACAAAACAAAAAAAACAAAAAAAGAGAAAAAAACAGATAGATGAGAAATATGATTAATAATAATAATTAAAAAAAAAAAAATACAGACAAATACAAAACTGAAAGACAGAGAAAGGAATGGGGGAAACGAGGAAAAAAAAAAAAAAATAGTAATCATTAGCAGAATGACTTAGAGGGACTGCATATTTGGAAGGGAATAGCGAACGAAGAAGGGGAAGAGAAACACGATAAAAGTGTGCAGGAAGACGAGGATGCTACAAGGAGACAAGAGAATCAAGGAGGAACCGAATTAAAGAAAGAGAGAAGGGAAGGAGAGGACGTTCGCTTAATCAAATGCCAACGAATACAAAATTTCGAGAAAGAAGAGAATATACGAGAAAATAAGGGACTGAAAAATAAATCTAAAATATAACAAAAATAAGAAATAAAAAAATAAAACCAATAAAAAAGACAAAAAGTAGCTAAAAAAAAGTGAAGAAAAATAAGAAAGGATACAGAAGCAAAACACAAAAATGAACGAAAAACAAGAAAAAATAACAAAAACAAAAGATTGATAAAGCTGACGAAGAAGGAAGAAATATGAACCAAAGACAAAATCAAAAACTGAAATATAACTTAAGAAGAAACAAAATAATTACATTTTTGTTCTTCTCGTGGCATGTACACGTAGGGGGGAAACAGAAAGAAAAAGACAACAAATAAACAACAAAACACACGTATAAGATATAGATAAAGAGCAAAGAAATAAAAGAAAATAAAAGAAAAAAATCCAACAACATAAAAACGTGTTAGAGGTAAATGACAGAATGTTAGTTGGGACCGACATTACCATTAATGAGCGCGTGTCTGGACGTCGACGCGCGCGGGGAAGGAAACAATGAGGAAGTTGAAGACGTAAAGTGGATAAGTATAAAGCCGAAATGTGGATCCGCCACGACTGCAAAATCCGCGAGAATTCCAACAAATCCCGAAGAACAAGAGAGAGAGACAACGAGAGGTACGGAGAGCGAGTAAAGAAAGAACAAAGAGGAAAAGGAGGGGAAGAAGGTAGAATGAGTATGTGGACGAGAGGGGGAGTGAGAGAAAGGCTCAGGGTATAAGGCAGTCGGGTAAGGGAGGACCGCCCTTCTGCTTCGGCCGGATGTGGCTTTGCTCACCGTCATTACGTGGGCGAGTACACGGCGCCGCTGGGGGGGGGGGGGGGGGCGGAGCGTTAGAGGGGGCGGAGGGGGGGCGTTAAAGTGGGGGGGAGGGGGAAATGCTAGGGAGGAAGTTACAAGGGGGCGAGGGGGGGGGGGAGATGCTTCCAGAAAGGGAGAGGGGGTATGAAGGTAGGTAAAGGGGAAGATTTTTTTTTCGATGGACCAAAGAAAGGGGAATATGGGGTCTTTGAGGGGGGCAGGATGATGGGGCAGGGAGGAGGGGTGGTTTTACTTGGGGCTGAGAAGTGAGAGGGTTTTCAAGTGGGGGGGAGGGGGAAATGCTAGGGAGGAAGTTACAAGGGGGCGAGGGGGGGGGGGAGATGCTTCCAGAAAGGGAGAGGGGGTATGAAGGTAGGTAAAGGGGAAGATTTTTTTTTCGATGGACCAAAGAAAGGGGAATATGGGGTCTTTGAGGGGGGCAGGATGATGGGGCAGGGAGGA
>NC_061819.1:13436863-13439363 GCF_019202785.1 Penaeus chinensis | reverse complement strand
TAATCAGTCGATATACTGTAAAAATACTGCATTTAATTGCTGCGCTGTATGTAATCATATGCAAATAATTACTAATAAAATTCATGGCCATTTCTGACACAAACTTCATGCATAATACACATCAATGAAATCTAATTTTTCATGGCAATTACAATTATTCCTACACACAGTTGAGTTCGTGGGATTTGCGGAAACTAATATTTGTTGAGTGCATTGCAATTACCATTAAAAGGCTAAAAAGAGAACGACCAGAACTATCTTCACTCATTTCGAAAAATAAGATTATGAAGGAAGCATTATTTGTTTAACGAAAGGTTCTTTTCCGTCTTCCTCTTCGGCACTAAGCATGGTATTTATCTCTTTATTTGCATTTGATTTAGTTTATAATGTATACCTGAAGAAAATCGTACCTTTCTTATTTTCTTTGTTCCATATCCTGTGGGCTTGTTCGCACAAAATCATATCAGTTTAACTTATGTGCAACATATATATTAATTTTCTGGTGTTTGCAATGAATATTTGCATTAGAAACGGGGAAAAACATTGGATCATGAGGAGAAATGAATACTAAAATAATAAGGATATAAATTTGCTTACTCTTGTAGCCGGGCGGAGTGTATACATGGATCCCATGAATATTTAATTAGATTATGATTGCAGTTTATCATAGAAATTCTTACACACACTCTTTCATACCGGCACGTACGGCACTCGACCCCAACCGGCCCAGGCTTGAGAGCTGCCTTCATTTCCTTCACCATACCTCTCACGGCACTTCCAACAGATGCACCATACCTCTTTCACTATATCCACCATACATGTTTGTGCTTCTAAATCCCCTAAGTAAATTCACAATCATTCTTTTGAGAGGGGGGGGGGGGGGTGACACGTCCTTCTTGGCAAAACATCACGCCGCTCCTCCTCTTGGTTTCTTACCCTGTTTTCATTCTTTATGTCTCTCTCTCTCTTTCTCTCTTTCTCTTTCTCTCTCTCTCTCTCTCCCTCTCTCTCTCTCTATCTCTCTATTTTTCTCTCTCTTTCTCTATTTATTTCTCTCCTCAATTTACACGCTGACACACACACATATGCAAGGCCGTCTCACTCCCTCTGAATATGAGAAACAAAAATAAAAAGAATTGAAATCGCACACTAAACCGATTAGCATGCCATTCTTTCGCTGAACTGTACCATTCAAAATGACCCTTTTCTCACAAGTCAAAATTCTATGCATTAAACGCTCGTACGGCTAGCTGCCTGCATGACTCTCACAATGCAAACAAAAAAGTTTAATAACGAAGAGAGCTCCCACCAATTCAGAAAAAACGGGCTTTCATACAACCATGTTTCATTGTTAAGGTGCGTTTCCGTTCCGCTCCTAAAAAATGGGTCACGTCAAGCCGAAACCTTCCAGAATCTAAGACGAAATGGGATGGAAAGAGGCAGTCAACCACTCCCCTTTCCCTCTTGCTACTTCCCTCCTCTCCTGTTTATTCTTCCTCCCTGCCTTTATTTGCTTCCTGTTTCTCTTCTCGTTTCTTATCCTTTTATCAGGTCGTGTCTTTAGTGCTTTCCTGTTTCTTCCTACTTCCGGGTATACTGTGTAGATCTATTTTTTTTATTATAATTATTTGTATTGCTTTTATAATGATATTTATTTTGTCGTTAATGCATAGATGTAATTTTATGAAAGGAAAGTTCCTTTTTGTGTTGTCTTGTAACATTTTTAAACCCTACAAATGTTTTTTGAATTTTATTTATGATATCACAGCTATAATCTCTCTCGGTTTATTTCAAAGTCCCCCCTTAAACTCCCCTTTTGAAACTGTTCTGCCATTCTTATAGTTATTCATGCTTTTCGTTTACACCTTTCAGTATTATAGGAATTCTCCAGGTTATATTCATATACAATTTCCTATTGATCATAATATTTCAATGTTGTTACACCATCAAAATAAACATAGCTTCAGCTGGGCGTTGAGAGCGTCTTTCTAAAAAGAAAAATGCAGCGTTGAACTGGACGCTGAAAGCAAGTCTTTCTATAAAGAAATATGCAGTTACATCACAACTTGCCTTCGATTTAACGCTGAAAGTAAAATATATATATTTTTCCAATGTGCTGGGATCATGTAAGCAAATAATCAATTTTATATTGTCAGTGTGCAAGTCTACTTCAGGATCTAATCTACGATGAAAGAAGTTGTATGGCCGACCTATGGTAATGTTTCCTTTGAAAATAGAATCCTCACTCTCTAACTTAGTTCTGAGGGAGACAGACGTCCCTCCAGGTCACACTGTGGTAGGACTCGACTGAGACGCCCTACAGGTCGATAGTCGGTCTCTCCCCTCACGTCCTCTTACTTAACAATTTGATGATAAGTCTTTGTTAACACGAAGACCACTTCGACCGCTTACAGATCGAATTCTCACGCCTTTAAGTATAAGCGTTATTTCGCTTCCATTCTAGAGGTCATGGTCTTGGTCACATTTTCACTCCTGAACA
>NC_061819.1:13421863-13426863 GCF_019202785.1 Penaeus chinensis | reverse complement strand
GAAGAAAAAATGGAATGCAGATCAAGGGTAAAAGAAGAGAAGGAACGGAGAAGAAGAAAGGGGGAGGGAGAGTGAAGGATAGATGAAGAGGGACACAAACGAGTCCGGGCGAAGGAAGAGGGGAAGGAGCAGTGAAGGGTAGACGAAAAAAAAAGAAAGAAAGCAAGAAAGTGTGAGGAGAATGAAAAGTACGGCGAAGAGGGAGGGAACCAAGGGTAGAAAGGGGAGAAAATAGGGGAGAGAAACAATGGCAAGGGAGCAGAGCAAAGCGTAAAATCGGAGAACCACATGCAAAGAGTGTAGGCAGAATGAGTAAAGAGTAAAGGTGTAGAGAATCAAGGGAAGAATGAAGGCAGAGATTTCCGATACGGCAGTGTTAAACAGTTTTATATTAAAATAACGATAAAATGGTAATATTTATTATCTGAGATTCACTTGCTTCACTTCGATAGCATTTCATACCTCGCCCAAAAAAAAAAAAAAAAAAAAAAACGCATACGCACAGCACGAAATGCACAGTAAAGGAAGGTAAGATTAAGAGAATAAAAAAAACTTGTCATAAAAAAAAAAAAAAAATAGACAAACGCAACAAACTATTGAAATCACGTCTTGGAACCAAACCGCCCACACATACGTCTACAATATCAAGCGTCATCTTACACCCCAAAAATTCGAGTCTCTGACCAACCACACCCATCTGGATTTATCTGTTTGTTTCTCATGTAATCCACACGCAAGTTCGTAGTGCTGAAAAAGACTCGAACAAAAATCGCTTCATTCGTAGACTTACTCATTCGCGCGTGAATGATAATAGACCGGAAGTAATGTGTTCAAATATGCCCTTAAATACGAAATGATCATCGAATAATAGGGCCAACTCGTCGCATATAAACACTATTGTGAAAAAAGAAAGGATGGGAGAAAAAAAGGAAGGTTATAGAAATGAAGAAAAGACTGGTATGTATATATATGTGTATATATATATATATATATATATATATATATATATATATATATATATATATATAAGTATAAATAAAAACACACGCACATCTCTCTCTCTCTATCTCTATCTCTCTCTCTCGCTCTCTCTCTCTTTATATATATATATATATATATATATATATATATATATATATATATATATATCGGTAGTTGCAATTGCAAGTTCACAGTGTAATTTAAGTCTGATACAGAGAATTTCAGTTCTCTTTCCCATTATTTAACAGTATTGTTAATTTATCTACATTTGGTAAAGTTTGTCTCGTTGCCTGCCACACCCTGGACTGCCTCAGCGTTACATATATTTGCTAAATGATTTCTACATATTATTCGCGTCGTCTAAGTTCAGGGTTGTTCGGTGCCTATATTTGGTACAAACGCTAACTATATATGATATAAACTTGGATGATGAATCATGTCAGCAAGAAATAATTTCGATCAAAGAGTGTGACTGTTCTGTCTCCGTCTCTGTCTGTCTGTCTGTCTTTTTCTCTCACTCATTCTCTCTCTCTCCCTTTCTCTCACTCATTCTCTCTCTCTCCTTTTCTCTCTCACTCCCTCCCTCCCTTTATTCTCTCTCTCTCTCTCTTTTGTTCTTTCTCTTTCTCTCTCTCTCCTTCCCTTTCTCCCCAAACTGTATCTTTATCTTCCATCTTACTATCTCGTCTCATTTACCTCTCTGCAATTAGCTCACTGGCATCTCAGCTCTTCCCTCGCTCCCCTCCCCCTCCCTCTACCTCACTGCCGACGAGTCCCTCCCCTTCCATCCTCTACTTTGCCTCCCTCCCCCCACCACCCCGTAAGTTACAGCCCCTCTTTGATTAATGTAAATGGAAAGCAGTTGATAATTGGAAATGGCCAACGCCCCCGTCCTCGTTACACCCATCCTCGTTCACGGGAGCCAAACAAGCCGACATTTGCAACACGCCGTGCATTTGCAATTTAATTACTGCAAAGCTCCTAAATCCGTGCCGGTTCGATTCAGTAATCACAACACTCACCGAAACTTAACGATCGCTCGAGGTTTATCGCCTATTTGGTCTTACACGAACGAACCGTACGGATTCTTACGGCGGGAAGAGTGTATGCTGGCGATAACAAAGTCGGTGTTTCAGTTCGGGAGAATATTAGGGATTCTTCTTCGATCAAAAGGAATGGGTGTATTTCATAAAAGGGTGATATTCATAGGATGACTTGTTTACACAAAACAGATCCACGGACATACAAAGAATTACGTCATCCTCTACGAAAACTAGGGCATGAGAGAGAGAAAGAAAGAAAAAAAAACAACTACGAAACAAAAGCGTCGACTCTTTCGGCGCGGGAAGTACCGATTCGCCAATAGCCACACGCGAACAAATCATTTATTCTGGAGTAGTTATAGGGACGGGTCTATAGCGAGCTGTCACGCCACGGAAATACGGTTACCCTCACGCGGAAGTTTTATAGTTGTATTATTCAATATTCGAAGTGCACCCGCCAGTGTGTATGGCCTGTTGACTTTCACATACACCAACACCTCATGCAAGAAATTCCAGTTAACACAGCCATGGCTCGAACCAGTCATGTAGAAGCCGTGCACAACATGCAAACACTTCCATCAGTGTGGCACGAACTCTCCCTCGCAACTAAACAGAAATACTACCTTTTACTGTTTTTTTTTTTTTTTTTTTTTTTTTTTTTTTTTTTTTTTTTTTGTTAAGATGTGATTCCTGAACAAATGCACGGCAAATAACACTTTCACACTGTATATAAAAAAATACATGAGAGTTAATTAGTATTCACCTAATTAAAAACCTTCCCACTGTCAACATCTTGACAAGACAGTCAGTTAGTAATTATCATCTTAAACAACGGAAACTGTTTCGGGAGAATTCTTTAATTGAAACAAATAATGGTGCTCTAGTTGGACCTAATCACACTCAACACTGATATTCAGCTAATTACAATAATGAGTTTGCATGTATAATATTGCGTAATAACTGAAGACGGTAATACTATTCCAATACAAACTAAATTACCTGATAAATGTTATGGGGTTTATTGTGATCGGGAAACAGGAAATGTCCTCCCTCGCAAGACATTTGGCTGCGGGACTCCGCCCTCGGTCTGGCGAAAGATGCAGGGCCGCACGCCGCCTTCTGCTACAGCTCGGGCCAAGGCAGGGGGGATTGCTGAACTGTTTCCTGGGCCGGAAGATTTTTTTCAGATCCAACTCGAACAGACTCATTAATCTTTGGAAAGGACACGCACGCGCGCGCACACGTCTGTGTTGTGTGTAAATGTTTTAGGACACATATTACCATTCGCACGCAATAAATCTCCAACTTTTAAAGTTCTTACCAATCAACTAGATATTTTAGAAGGGCTACACTAAAGCAAAAATAAAAGTAACCTCGCAGCAATCCAGAAACGAAAGCGAAGAAAATCGAACAAGAACTTAGATTTTGCAGAACTGAACAACCAATACACTTCGCATCGTAAATATAACCTCACGTAACTGGCGACAGGTGATTATAGGTTTGCAAGGGACGTTCTCCTCGAGGTAATCTGCAGGCATCAGGGCTCAGAGACGCGCCTCCTGTTGTTCACACCTCTGGCCACACGCCTCGTTCCCCCTCCGGCCGCCCCTTTCACCGCGTCATGCCTCTGAGAGCATTCCGGGACCGGGCGCCAAACCCACCCATTGATTAACTGCTAAATTAAACAGCTCATCCCCGGCTATTTCCTTCCGGCGAGGTAATGGTGATGATAATAGTAGTAAGAGTGTTACGATTACAACACTGGTGAATCACACGTCGTTCTGTAAGTGTAATTTTGGCATGCATTCCAAAAGGACTGATACTGTGTGCCGGGCCTAATTCTAAAGGGGCGTCATTAGGACCCATTTCTCGGTCCAGTGGTGCACACGGGAGCCAACAGTCTGGCCGTCAAGCTTCACTGCCGCCGAAGCCTATTGTGACGCTACACAGGTTAATCCTAAGAACCTCATATACCGTGTGTGTGTGTGTGTGTGTGTATGTGTGTGTGTGTGTGTGTGTGTGTGTTTATGTGTGTGTGTGTGTGTGTGTGTGTGTGCTTACACACACACACACACACACGCACACACACACACACACACACACACACATATATATATAAATTAATATAAATATATATATATATATATGTGTGTGTGTGTGTGTGTGTGTGTGTGTGTGTGTGTGTGTGTGTGAGAGAGAGAGAAAACTTTACCATATAATCATCCGATCTGGTGCTGCATACAGCCACGGATATTACTGATGGCATGTATGCACTGTTATATACTTTTTTTCCGGTAGAACCAAATATTCTTTTATACCGAGTGATACAACATGGTGAAATTTGATATGGCAATACATACCATGTAAAAGTAAATACTGTCCATATGAACTGCAATGGTGCATAGTAAACTTGTTAGCCTTATCATACGGATGAGCTAGTTGCCCGATTCAGTCCACAGCCACAGATGTGCTACTCTTATGTTCTCATCCGTCTACGACAGTTCAATAATGTAATAACTCGCTTGTTGATTTCTTTGACATATTTTTAATAAATAATAAGTGATACTGAAGGGCAATTATGGGGCTTTTATATCTATCATTTGTTCTTACTTTATTATCAAATCTAAGTATCATTTTCAAATATCATAAAACTAATATATTAATCAGATGGCTTACGTAACGATTTCATGGCAGATTAAACATGCTAATATCATGTCACCCAGTTGTTTCGAAGAATAATACCGAAGAAAAGTGTCTCCGAAACTGAGAGTTCGACCTACTTGGCGCGACTGAAAAGAGTCTTTCTGATGTCCTTGTCAGATGTAGTCACAGCTTCTGACTTTGTTTTCACCTCTGCTCTTGCGCCACTCTGGATTCGCAAACTTTCTCGCCAAATAAGCGACGCAAAAATGACTTGAGACAACAACACCAGCTGTCACTCACACATGACTCCTTCCATGCATGGAGCAAAGAGAG
>NC_061819.1:13374363-13376863 GCF_019202785.1 Penaeus chinensis | reverse complement strand
CAGCACCCATGAATTTGGATCTTGAAAATAAATATCAAAAATCGCATTTGGAGTGGACTCTTGGGGTGCCCCGTGAAAATAATATCTTAAGGGGAATATATCCTGGAAAGCCTTTGTGAGCGAAGGAAAAAAAATGTCAGCCAATTATAAAAGAGAAAAGAAAAGCCGCTGCACCGAAAATAATGATTTAAGAAGAGAATAAGGAATAACGACTGGCGAAGGCGCAGGTGAGGGAGCAGCCCGAAAAATGGAAATAAAAGAAAAAACACACGAAGATGAGGGAATGGTTACAGAAATAAAAAAGTGGGGATGAAGAAAACTAAAAAAAGACGAAAAAAAAAAATATAATGATAATAACAAGGGGAATAGAAACGTGATAGAAAACGGCAGATAAAGAGGAATGGAAGATGAAATGTGATAGAAATAGAGAACGAAAGACCATCTTCATTATTAAAGAAAACGATTAATGAGAGTAATGGATAAGGAGGACCAATAAGAATGAGGGATATAAAGGCCATGCATAGAAAACGCTGATGGAAATGCATGAACGGGTTACACAAACGGACAAGGAAGAGGAAGGATTGAAGATAAGAATGCATGACAATAAGTATATGCAAGGGTCTTTCAAGTAAATGGTAAAAGTAAGTAAAGCAAAAAGATGGAAAAAACTGCAAAGCACAAAAAATATGTCTAAATTAATGGTAGGAGAGGTGTGAGAAATGGGAAAACTGAAATTGCATAGAAGAAGATAACAGGTTAACAGAGAGAGAGAGAGAGAGAGAGAGAGAGAGAGAGAGAGAGAGAGAGAGAGAGAGAGAGAGAGAGAGAGAGAGAGAGAGAGAGAGAGAGAGAAAGAGGGGGAGAGAAGGGAGAAAAAGAAAGGGAGAGAGAAAGTGTGTATGTGTGAGTGTGTGTGTGTGTGTGTGTGTGTGTATATATGTATATGTTTGTATATATATGTATATATATGTATGAAGAGTGTGAAAGAGAGAGAGAGAGAGAGAGAGAGAGAGAGAGAGAGAGAGAGAGAGAGAGAGAGAGAGAGAGAGAGAGAGAGAGAGAGAGAGAGAGAGAGAGAGAGAGAGAGAGAGAGAGAGAGAGAGAGAGAGAGAGAGAGAGAGAGAGGAAGGGTGAAAGAGAGAAAGAGAGAGCAAGCTAGAGAGAGAGAGAGAGAGAAAGAGAGAAAGAGAGAGAGAGAGAGAGAGAGAGAGAGAGAGAGAGAGAGAGAGAGAGAGAGAGAGAGAGAGAGAGAGAGAGAGAGAGAGAGACAGGAGAAACAAAGATGGTAAAACTGAGACGAAATAACGAAAGTATAAATCAGAAAGAAAAGCACTGGAATAACTGAGGGCTTGAAGAAAGGGAGAGAGGGAGAAGGAGAGGGAAGGAAGAAGAGGGAATGAGATCATTTATATAAACAAGTGAGCGAGGGTGAGGCGAGTAGGAAGATGTAAAAAAAAAAAAAAAAAAAAGAGAGAAAAAAGGAAAAAAACAGAAAAGGGGTAAGCAGTGAAAGTACAGAGAGAGAGAGAGGGTTAAAAAAGGTAATAGATTGGGAGAAGAAAGGTAAGAAGGAATGGAAGAAGGAGAGGGGGAAGGGGCAGAGGAAATGGAGAAAGGGCCAAGCAGGGGAAGAGGAATAGGGTGAGAAAATGGGCGAGGTAAATTGGCAGGGTTTGCGGAAATGGTTGGGGAGGAAGGCAGTGGGGAGGGAAAAGGGGCATTGGAAGAGAGCAGGGTAGGACAGGGAAGGGGCATAGCAAGAGGGCGGGTAGAAGGGGGTAGAGAGGGAAGGAGGCACGATGAAGGGGGCATTAAAGGTGGCAGTGGGTTGGGGAAATGGGTGGGTGGGTGGGGGGGGAGAAGGACAGGGAGGGGCAAGGGACAGGGGAAGACTGGTTAACGGGACAGAGGCAGTGGAAGAGAGCAGGGGGGTGGGGGGCAGTAGAAGAAGGCAGGGGACAGGAAAAGAAAGAGGGAGGAAAAGGGGAAGGGGACGAAAGCAGGGGGGAGCGGAGAGGAGCAGGGGGGGAGGACGGGGGGGGGGAGGGGCAGGGGAGGAAGGCAGGGAACAGAAAAAGGGTCAGAGGAAGAGGCAGGGGAAGAGGGAAGGGGTTGGAGAAATGGGTGGGGGATGAGGGCAGGGAGGGAGGAGAAGGGGAAGGGGAAGAGGACGGGAAGGGAGGGGAAGGGGCAGGGGAAGAGGACGGGGAGGGAGGGGAAGGGGCAGGGGAAGAGGGCAGGGGGTCGGCACCACATTGGGCTCCACAGTCACGAGTCGGCCTCTAGGGACGCCGGATTATGGGTCGTCAGATTATTGAGCTGGAGGCACCGGGCCACGTCTCTCTTTCTCTTCTTTTTTCTCTTTCTCTTCTTCGTCTTCTCTATTTTTATGCTGCATTTATATATATTCCTTCCCCTTATAACCCATATACCTCACAAGGCGATAGCAGGCAGCATAACAGCACAAGAAAGCCACCTTTAACAGGAGCCAAGAGAGAGA
>NC_061819.1:13364363-13369363 GCF_019202785.1 Penaeus chinensis | reverse complement strand
GTATGTATATATATTATATATATATTATATATATATATATATTATATACATATATATGTATTTATATATATTATATATATTATATACATATATATAAATATATATATACATATATATATATATATATATATATATATATATATATATTATATATATATATACGCACCTCCGACCCTCGTGGTCCCGAGTTCAATTCCCCGTCGTGGCGATCGTAAAAATGCCTGCGCTCTGACTGCTGGCTCGAGCCCGAGAAAACGACATATCGGCTTGAGAAGTCAAACGCAGGTGTCGTAGGGGAAGTCACCGCCGTGGCACAAGTGTTAGCGGTTGACTAGGAAGGGCATCCAATCAGGCAAGGGTGACACTGCCAAATAACCTCTCAATAGTAAATTGAGAGAGGCCAATGTCTTGCAGTGGAATGAATGGCTGTATAAAATAAATACAAAACAAATATATATATATATATATATATATATATATATTCCTCGAGCGTCTAGCGACCCTTCCTCGAGCGTCTAGCGACCCTTCCTCGAGCGTCTAGCGACCCTTCCTCGAGCGTCTAGCGACCCTTCCTCGAGCGTCTAGCGACCCTTCCTCGAGCGTCTAGCGACCCTTCCTCGAGCGTCTAGCGACCCTTCCTCGAGCGTCTAGCGACCCTTCCTCGAGCGTCTAGCGACCCTTCCTCGAGCGTCTAGCGACCCTTCCTCGAGCGTCTAGCGACCCTTCCTCGAGCGTCTAGCGACCCTTCCTCGAGCGTCTAGCGACCCTTCCTCGAGCGTCTAGCGACCCTTCCTCGAGCGTCTAGCGACCCTTCCTCGAGCGTCTAGCGACCCTTCCTCGAGCGTCTAGCGACCCTTCCTCGAGCGTCTAGCGACCCTTCCTCGAGCGTCTAGCGACCCTTCCTCGAGCGTCTAGCGACCCTTCCTCGAGCGTCTAGCGACCCTTCCTCGAGCGTCTAGCGACCCTTCCTCGAGCGTCTAGCGACCCTTCCTCGAGCGTCTAGCGACCCTTCCTCGAGCGTCTAGCGACCCTTCCTCGAGCGTCTAGCGACCCTTCCTCGAGCGTCTAGCGACCCTTCCTCGAGCGTCTAGCGACCCTTCCTCGAGCGTCTAGCGACCCTTCCTCGAGCGTCTAGCGACCCTTCCTCGAGCGTCTAGCGACCCTTCCTCGAGCGTCTAGCGACCCTTCCTCGAGCGTCTAGCGACCCTTCCTCGAGCGTCTAGCGACCCTTCCTCGAGCGTCTAGCGACCCTTCCTCGAGCGTCTAGCGACCCTTCCTCGAGCGTCTAGCGACCCTTCCTCGAGCGTCTAGCGACCCTTCCTCGAGCGTCTAGCGACCCTTCCTCGAGCGTCTAGCGACCCTTCCTCGAGCGTCTAGCGACCCTTCCTCGAGCGTCTAGCGACCCTTCCTCGAGCGTCTAGCGACCCTTCCTCGAGCGTCTAGCGACCCTTCCTCGAGCGTCTAGCGACCCTTCCTCGAGCGTCTAGCGACCCTTCCTCGAGCGTCTAGCGACCCTTCCTCGAGCGTCTAGCGACCCTTCCTCGAGCGTCTAGCGACCCTTCCTCGAGCGTCTAGCGACCCTTCCTCGAGCGTCTAGCGACCCTTCCTCGAGCGTCTAGCGACCCTTCCTCGAGCGTCTAGCGACCCTTCCTCGAGCGTCTAGCGACCCTTCCTCGAGCGTCTAGCGACCCTTCCTCGAGCGTCTAGCGACCCTTCCTCGAGCGTCTAGCGACCCTTCCTCGAGCGTCTAGCGACCCTTCCTCGAGCGTCTAGCGACCCTTCCTCGAGCGTCTAGCGACCCTTCCTCGAGCGTCTAGCGACCCTTCCTCGAGCGTCTAGCGACCCTTCCTCGAGCGTCTAGCGACCCTTCCTCGAGCGTCTAGCGACCCTTCCTCGAGCGTCTAGCGACCCTTCCTCGAGCGTCTAGCGACCCTTCCTCGAGCGTCTAGCGACCCTTCCTCGAGCGTCTAGCGACCCTTCCTCGAGCGTCTAGCGACCCTTCCTCGAGCGTCTAGCGACCCTTCCTCGAGCGTCTAGCGACCCTTCCTCGAGCGTCTAGCGACCCTTCCTCGAGCGTCTAGCGACCCTTCCTCGAGCGTCTAGCGACCCTTCCTCGAGCGTCTAGCGACCCTTCCTCGAGCGTCTAGCGACCCTTCCTCGAGCGTCTAGCGACCCTTCCTCGAGCGTCTAGCGACCCTTCCTCGAGCGTCTAGCGACCCTTCCTCGAGCGTCTAGCGACCCTTCCTCGAGCGTCTAGCGACCCTTCCTCGAGCGTCTAGCGACCCTTCCTCGAGCGTCTAGCGACCCTTCCTCGAGCGTCTAGCGACCCTTCCTCGAGCGTCTAGCGACCCTTCCTCGAGCGTCTAGCGACCCTTCCTCGAGCGTCTAGCGACCCTTCCTCGAGCGTCTAGCGACCCTTCCTCGAGCGTCTAGCGACCCTTCCTCGAGCGTCTAGCGACCCTTCCTCGAGCGTCTAGCGACCCTTCCTCGAGCGTCTAGCGACCCTTCCTCGAGCGTCTAGCGACCCTTCCTCGAGCGTCTAGCGACCCTTCCTCGAGCGTCTAGCGACCCTTCCTCGAGCGTCTAGCGACCCTTCCTCGAGCGTCTAGCGACCCTTCCTCGAGCGTCTAGCGACCCTTCCTCGAGCGTCTAGCGACCCTTCCTCGAGCGTCTAGCGACCCTTCCTCGAGCGTCTAGCGACCCTTCCTCGAGCGTCTAGCGACCCTTCCTCGAGCGTCTAGCGACCCTTCCTCGAGCGTCTAGCGACCCTTCCTCGAGCGTCTAGCGACCCTTCCTCGAGCGTCTAGCGACCCTTCCTCGAGCGTCTAGCGACCCTTCCTCGAGCGTCTAGCGACCCTTCCTCGAGCGTCTAGCGACCCTTCCTCGAGCGTCTAGCGACCCTTCCTCGAGCGTCTAGCGACCCTTCCTCGAGCGTCTAGCGACCCTTCCTCGAGCGTCTAGCGACCCTTCCTCGAGCGTCTAGCGACCCTTCCTCGAGCGTCTAGCGACCCTTCCTCGAGCGTCTAGCGACCCTTCCTCGAGCGTCTAGCGACCCTTCCTCGAGCGTCTAGCGACCCTTCCTCGAGCGTCTAGCGACCCTTCCTCGAGCGTCTAGCGACCCTTCCTCGAGCGTCTAGCGACCCTTCCTCGAGCGTCTAGCGACCCTTCCTCGAGCGTCTAGCGACCCTTCCTCGAGCGTCTAGCGACCCTTCCTCGAGCGTCTAGCGACCCTTCCTCGAGCGTCTAGCGACCCTTCCTCGAGCGTCTAGCGACCCTTCCTCGAGCGTCTAGCGACCCTTCCTCGAGCGTCTAGCGACCCTTCCTCGAGCGTCTAGCGACCCTTCCTCGAGCGTCTAGCGACCCTTCCTCGAGCGTCTAGCGACCCTTCCTCGAGCGTCTAGCGACCCTTCCTCGAGCGTCTAGCGACCCTTCCTCGAGCGTCTAGCGACCCTTCCTCGAGCGTCTAGCGACCCTTCCTCGAGCGTCTAGCGACCCTTCCTCGAGCGTCTAGCGACCCTTCCTCGAGCGTCTAGCGACCCTTCCTCGAGCGTCTAGCGACCCTTCCTCGAGCGTCTAGCGACCCTTCCTCGAGCGTCTAGCGACCCTTCCTCGAGCGTCTAGCGACCCTTCCTCGAGCGTCTAGCGACCCTTCCTCGAGCGTCTAGCGACCCTTCCTCGAGCGTCTAGCGACCCTTCCTCGAGCGTCTAGCGACCCTTCCTCGAGCGTCTAGCGACCCTTCCTCGAGCGTCTAGCGACCCTTCCTCGAGCGTCTAGCGACCCTTCCTCGAGCGTCTAGCGACCCTTCCTCGAGCGTCTAGCGACCCTTCCTCGAGCGTCTAGCGACCCTTCCTCGAGCGTCTAGCGACCCTTCCTCGAGCGTCTAGCGACCCTTCCTCGAGCGTCTAGCGACCCTTCCTCGAGCGTCTAGCGACCCTTCCTCGAGCGTCTAGCGACCCTTCCTCGAGCGTCTAGCGACCCTTCCTCGAGCGTCTAGCGACCCTTCCTCGAGCGTCTAGCGACCCTTCCTCGAGCGTCTAGCGACCCTTCCTCGAGCGTCTAGCGACCCTTCCTCGAGCGTCTAGCGACCCTTCCTCGAGCGTCTAGCGACCCTTCCTCGAGCGTCTAGCGACCCTTCCTCGAGCGTCTAGCGACCCTTCCTCGAGCGTCTAGCGACCCTTCCTCGAGCGTCTAGCGACCCTTCCTCGAGCGTCTAGCGACCCTTCCTCGAGCGTCTAGCGACCCTTCCTCGAGCGTCTAGCGACCCTTCCTCGAGCGTCTAGCGACCCTTCCTCGAGCGTCTAGCGACCCTTCCTCGAGCGTCTAGCGACCCTTCCTCGAGCGTCTAGCGACCCTTCCTCGAGCGTCTAGCGACCCTTCCTCGAGCGTCTAGCGACCCTTCCTCGAGCGTCTAGCGACCCTTCCTCGAGCGTCTAGCGACCCTTCCTCGAGCGTCTAGCGACCCTTCCTCGAGCGTCTAGCGACCCTTCCTCGAGCGTCTAGCGACCCTTCCTCGAGCGTCTAGCGACCCTTCCTCGAGCGTCTAGCGACCCTTCCTCGAGCGTCTAGCGACCCTTCCTCGAGCGTCTAGCGACCCTTCCTCGAGCGTCTAGCGACCCTTCCTCGAGCGTCTAGCGACCCTTCCTCGAGCGTCTAGCGACCCTTCCTCGAGCGTCTAGCGACCCTTCCTCGAGCGTCTAGCGACCCTTCCTCGAGCGTCTAGCGACCCTTCCTCGAGCGTCTAGCGACCCTTCCTCGAGCGTCTAGCGACCCTTCCTCGAGCGTCTAGCGACCCTTCCTCGAGCGTCTAGCGACCCTTCCTCGAGCGTCTAGCGACCCTTCCTCGAGCGTCTAGCGACCCTTCCTCGAGCGTCTAGCGACCCTTCCTCGAGCGTCTAGCGACCCTTCCTCGAGCGTCTAGCGACCCTTCCTCGAGCGTCTAGCGACCCTTCCTCGAGCGTCTAGCGACCCTTCCTCGAGCGTCTAGCGACCCTTCCTCGAG
>NC_061819.1:13356863-13361863 GCF_019202785.1 Penaeus chinensis | reverse complement strand
AAGTGCAAATCCACGCCCTGCAGATGAAGACGACCCTCAGGTAATTAGGTGCCTGGGTCGAACCTCCTTAGGCCGTTGCTTCCTATGAGGCTTAAAACATAATGCATACTCGCTGAAATGTGTGTTGGGGAACACGAATCCTTTTTTTTTTTTGGTTCTGAATTATTTATTTTTGTTTTTGTTGTTATTGCTATTGTTGTTAAGGTTAATGTTGTTGTTTTTAATGTTGTTTGTTGGTGGTGGTATCTATGTTGTTGTCGTTGTTATCGCTGTTATTTTACTGTTGTATTTACTAACTGTATGTCCCTTATTTTCCATAAGCATGCACGGTTAACATACATCATTTGAATAGTTATCTTCAGAATGATAAAATCGATACGTCAGTTCCATTTCCCATTTCCACGCGAACTCCTCTACCTCGATGTCAATCCCAAGCACATCAGGATCTTTGCATAAATAGGAACTTCAGCCTCTGCATCTGTTGGAAATCTCTCTCTCTTGTTTGGTTTGAATATTTTCCCTTTCTACTCCAGGCTGCAGCAGTTCCATGTTTGTGCGGGTGCCACGCCGGTGTCCGACCCACATCCTGCGTCCGACATATTTCCGGTAGTTGCCTTGATAACTGGCACCCGAGACCCGTTCTTGAGATTCTCCCCCGAAGAAACTGCGAGAAGTCTCTGTGTATATGCTCTGCAACGACGGCGGTGTCGGCCCGGACGGTCCCTCCGCCGCCATTCCATGTACAGTGATTGTACTCTATTTACTAAGCTTGTACTCTATTTACCGAATATTTACTGATTTTACCGAGATTGTACTGTGTTGCGTTTACCGAGAGCGTAGTCTCTTTACTGCATTTATAATTTATTTACGGCGTTGCACTTACGGAAAACCAACTGTTAACTAAGGTTGTACTGTATCTACTTTCTTTGTTTAATATTTAGTGATTTTGTATAACATTTGCAGATGCCTACAGTACTTACTGAGATTGTATTGTGTCTACTACGATTATATTGCAATTACTGAGATTATCCTATATCATTATAGGTAATATTGTAATTACTGAGCCTGCACTGTATTTACTGAGAGGATATAGCATTTACTGACACTGTACTATATTTAATGGGCGTGTACTGTAGTTACATACAAGAGAGATAATTTACTGGGTACGTACTGTGATAACTGAGATTGTAATGTATTTGCTGAAATTGTGAATTATGATAACAGCAATGCATTTAACTGTAAGTATAAAGCTAATAATGAGCGTACCAAGCAAAATTCAATTGTATTAGTTATAATAAGAATAACTTAAAATGTACCGCCATTACATAAATTAACTTCATAGATATTAAAACTAACATATAAACATTTAAAGCTTACGTATCATAATATATCTCATACCAGTAATAATTACAACCTTGTCAGGGTTAGAAGGCAATTTGTTAGCATCACAATAATAAGGGTTACATATGATATTTAATTGTATTTTTTAATGGTATTCGACCTAACACCACTATGAGTAAAGAAAAGATCCTTACTTAATGTGTATGTTCCAGAGAGTGGTCTGATTTTTTTCCCTTTCTTTTTACAGTAATGTATATAATAATTTGCCTCACACACTGTATCTGAAGCCTACACAATATAATGTATTGCAAACCAAACCGTCACTGCTAATTAAAAGTTTCAGCTTTTATCAATAGGCCTATACCGCATTGATAATTAACAATAAGTGGTCATAAATCATGTGTGGGATTCATAAAGTAAAGAGAAATTCCTCAATTGCGCCTGAAGTGGAATCTAAAACAGCAATATATATTTCGGTGTTATAAAGCAACAAAAGGCCTCGCATTTAATCCACAATGAATAGTGAGAGCTGGTAAGTCCCAACTGAGAAATTTAATAGGCTCGCCGTGAAAAGCCCTAAATACTAAAGTGTAAGGCGCAACATCTGAAAAATCCAGGATAACTAATGTCCCTTTTCTCTCTCTTTGAGTCTATCTCTCTCCTTCTCTTCCCGTTTCTCGTTCTCTCTTTCATCCTTTCTCTTTCACACTCATACACGCATGCACACACGCACACACACAAACACGCGCGCGTGCACTCACACACACACACACACACACACACACACACACACACACACACACACACACACATACACACACACACACACACACACACACACACTATGAACATGTTCAGTCACATACAGTGGGAAATATACACGAAAGTGCACAGAACATACGGGCTCCAACATAAACGGATCCGGCGTGGTGCAAGAAAGTAAACAGACCGCACAACATATGTAGGCAAAGAAAACTTAAATGAAAAAAAAAAAAAAAAAAAAAAACAACAACAACCTAGAGGCGTGAAGGCGGAGGTTAAACAATGATAATCTTCATGATATATAAGTGGTAAAGAAGTTGTAAACTGATATGCAGAAATACAGAGAACCATGCGATAACACGTAAATAACCCCACATGGACATGAGATAACAGAAATATACATAGGAAAAGGTTAAAAGGAGGACTAAAAGGCCTGTGATCCCACCATTTCCCAGAAAACCGCTCCCACTCTTCATTTTCATTAAACATTAAAATGATCTCACGCCGATAAAATATTCACATGAAGGAATTATATAATTTTCTTGCCGGTAATTCAGAGATGAAATATACTTCTAGTGTGAATGTAATCTCACTAGCTCATGTACACTTTATCACTAAGGCAGATATAAAGGTCATGTCAGTTGCAGAGGAAAATCTGACTTTTTTAGCATCGTTGAAATAGCGTGAACTCTCTTGAATCTATCCACGTAAAAAAAAAAAAGAAAAAAATGTTGCGTCGCTTTGGTGAGAGATATAATGAAAGCATAAACACCACGCGCGGTAAATCTTGCAAACTTTGTGTTTTCGTTTGCAGGAAAAGCAGCAAGATCGTTCTATTTTTTTCATCTTCTTTCTTCTCCTTATTCTTAATTTTCTCCCACAACCGATCCTTGCTTCTGTTCCTAACCCCCTCGCCTTACCCCGTACCGCCAGCCCCCACTACAACTCGTATCCATCTCTCCCATACCTTCCCCCCCCCCCCACTACTTCCGGCCCCATCTCCCACTCCTACCGCTCCCCTACCAGACGTCCCTCCACTCCTACCCCCATCCCCCTTCCCTGCGCCCCCTACCCTTACTCCTCCCCAACCCCCTTACTCTTACCTCCCGTCCCCTCACCTATCCCCTCCCCCTTACCTGTGGCTCCCCTTACAACCCCCCCTCCCTTCCCCACATCAGATAAGAGATCTTGGGGAATACACCTGCCCAAGAATTCTTAATTAATCACCATCATTTAGAGGTGAACCTTGTTGGGCAGAGCTTTTTTTCCGTGTTGGGACGGTGTGGTAATTATGTGCCAGTTCCCTCATTAGGACCGTCTGCATTAATTACCCGTGAAAAAAAATCATAATGAGATGCAGAATTTCCAAGGTATTTGCAACAAGTGTTATATCCTTTTTTCGGTTTGTTTATATTTGCTTTATGTATTCTTTTATTTTAATGATTTACTTTTTGGGGGGTTAAAACAACCATTCATTTCTCTATGTATCAATAACCATAATGGATGCCATAGTTTAATATTTTTCTCTTTATCAAACGCTTCATAATCAAAGCCACATCCTATTCAAATATCATAAAAAGGATGCATCCATTTCCTACAATAGTTCATGGGTTCGCATCGGTTTCGATATCAACGCGAATATATATATATATATATATATATATATATATATATATATATCTGTTATCTGTATTATAATCATAAATATCGATATCATTATTGTTATTATTATTATATATTTTTTTTTCATTACCACTATTAATTTTGCTATGTTAACCTCATTATAATCATTATCGCTGTCACCATTATTATCATTATTATTATCATTATTATTATCATCATTATCATATTTATCGTCATCATTATCCTTATTATCATCATTTTTTACTATTATTACTATTATCATTACTCTTATTATCATTATAACTATTATTACTATTATCATTACTCTTATTATCATTCTAACTATTATTATTATTATTACTTTTACTATTACTATTATTAGTGTCGTTATTGTTATTATAATTTTTATTATTATCATTATTACCATTATCATTTTTATTATCATTATTATCATATTTATTATTATCACTGCCCATATCATCATTAGTGTCATTATTATTATCCTTTTTATTACTATTACTATTCATAACATTATTAGTATAATTATCATTATCATTAGCAGTAGTATTATCATTATCATCATCATTATTATCATTATTATATTCATCATTATTATTTTGTTGTTACCATCATTATGATTATCATTATTACCATTACCCATTTTTATTAATACTATTTTCATTATCACCATCAATTCCCCTTGTTATGACGAGTCCAGGGTACGAGTCTCTGATTAAATGTTTTATTGCCCTTTCATGCATTACGTACTTTCATTGACATGATTTTTATTTATCCGTCATGGTGGAAATGCGTGGTGCCGCCCGTAGGTGTTATGCGCAGACATACGTGGGCTTAGCTACGGACATGCGAAATTGCATTTATATTGCCATTTTGATGCCCAGTAATTTGTGTGAGGACATTATTTTACCAGGAAGATAGTATCACAAATAATGAAACAGCCTAGTTATAGTAACATAATGGATGGCATCTGCTAGTGACGCCATGATAGTGGTTTGCCATTTCGTCATTACTGACGTTATAAACTGTGACTATACAGCCACTCACGGGTTACCATGTTGACGTGAGAGGAGCCAATACCCTGACTAGAGGGCGCAGATACCCCCAGGTACTTTGGGAGTACTGGCAATTCTGGTATTGCCTACTTCCCGCTCCGAACCCGATGCTATTTATCACACAACATAAGGTCACTGTAAGCAGTATGTATTTTACCTGGCTCACCAGTATATATATATATATATATATATATATATATA
>NC_061819.1:13329363-13334363 GCF_019202785.1 Penaeus chinensis | reverse complement strand
TGAAAAAAGACAGTTGATACTCTTCCGCCATTATAGAAAAGAGCGGGAAACATGATATGATATTTTTCCGAAGAAAACCACTGACATATGGTATTAGTGTCTTTATTTCTTTTCTCTTTCATTTCCATAACGTTGACGCTTCTATAACAATTTAGGTTTAATTAGGGCCACCGCTAACTGATGAACGTAAAGGGTGTGCGCTTATCAACCGATGTTTAATAAGAATTATATGAAATATGATATTTGTTACACAACGTTTTCATATGGGAAAAAAAGAGAAAATATAAGGAACATTTATTGTGGCTCTCCGGATGAACAAACATTTAAATTATAGGGTAATCAACTTAAATATGTTATGGAAAGGGAAAACGAAATATAGGCAAAGGATAATGACATCATATATTCACACGCTTTTATATTTATTTTATTTTTATCATTATTATCATTCCTCTTGAATATTCATCCTGTTGCAAGACTATGCACAGCTGATGCCATTAACATTCGATTAGGAGTTAAGGCATGGAATATTTCTTTTCTTTTCACATGATTCTTATGCCTTTTATTTCGAATATTAAAATATGCCTGACAAAATTTGCTAAGACTTTTTTTTTTTTTTTTTTTTTTACATTGTTTATCAAACAATTATATTTTCTTACATTTAGATGCACTCCAGAATTACCAGATAGAATCAGCACTCGGTAAAGTTAGGGTCGCCGCTGCACTATTGCTTTTAGTTTTCGATGATTACTATTTGTATCATCATTATTATTATTAAAAAAAAAAAAATATATGTATATAATAAAGGTCATGGTAATTATAATAAAGGTTATAATAATAATAATTTAGCTTTATTGTTATCATCATAATGATAATGATAGAATGATAATAATAATGAAAGTAATAACGATAATGATAATCATTATATTCATTATCAGTGTTATCGTTATCATTATGACTATGATAATAATTATAATAATAATGATTATACTGGTGATCATGAAAAGTATTATCATTATTCACTTTATTTTCATTGCTTTTATCAACATTATCTTAATAATGATAATGGTAATAACAATAATAATGGTAATAATAATAATAATATTGATAATAATAATGATAACGATAATAATAATAATAATAATAGTGATAATAATAATGATAATAATAATAACAATAATAATAATATTAATAATAATGATAATAATAACAATACTAATATTAATAGTAATAATAACGATAATAATAATAATAATAATAATAATAATAATAATAATAATAATAATAATAATAATGATATTAATAATAATGATAATAATAATACTAATAATAGCAGTGATAATAACAATAATAATATTGATAATAATAATGATAATATCAGTAATAATATAAATATTAATATTGATAATATAAAAGTTAAAAATTATAACAATGATAATGATATTTATAGTAATGATAATGATAATGATAACAATAACAGTAATGATACTGCTACTAATATTGATAACAACAATAATAATGATAATAATGATAATAATAATTATAATAACAACAAAAACAACAATGGTAATAATAATAATAGTTGTTATAACAACAAAACAACAACAAAACAACAACAAAACAACAAAAACAAAACAACAACAAAACAGCAACAACAACAAAACAACAACAACAACAAAACAACAAAACAATAACATAACAACAACAAAACAACAACAAAACAACAACAAAACTACAACAACAACAACAATAATGATAATAAAAATACTAATAACAATAATAAAAATAGTTATATTAATAATAATGCTAACAATAATAATGATGATAATAATAATGCTAACAATATTAATAATGATAACAATATTAATAATAAGAATAATAATAATAAAGATAAAGATAATGATAATGATAATGGTAATAGTGATATACATTAATTAGAATAATGATAATATAAACATACAATGTTGCACGCATTTCTTCATAAATATCCTAATAACACTCAACATAATGCACAACTAATTTAAATAACGGAAAATGCTAAAAAAATGTGGGTTCGTAACTATTTCAGTAGGCTTAAATGTATTACATTTATTAACAGTATTTAAGAAAAACTATGCAAAATACACAAGAGAACTACATCTATATACAAATAATAGAACTTTCACAAAATTTAAACAAAAAGTAAAAAGACAAACAATCAAACCAGAAAACAAAAATAAAAAATAAAACAAAAACAAAAATAAAAACACGCACAAAAAAGGAAAGAAACAATAAAAGACAAGAAAGACTGGAAATTGATGGACATCACTGGGATAAATGCAGCCACATTCTTTCGTTTTTTTGTTTTTTTTTGTTTGTTTTTTTTACGTACGGGCCAAGAATGGGGATCTTGGCTAGTAGAGGCCATGGAAAAGGTTGCGGGTCAGAGGAGAGGCGAAGGGAGAAGAGCAAGACTATAAACACCAAGTGGAAATTATGAGGCGGAAAAATGTTTATCTTCGCGTACAAAAAGATAAAAAAAGAAAAAAATGTTTTTACGACTCAATATACGGACTCCACGGAAGACAATGACGACTGTGATAAACTCGGTGATATCTGCCAGCCTCATCTTCCGAAGCATGTAAACTGACCGATTATGGCTAAATGTCCATGGGGAAAAAGCTAGAGTGAGTGAGAGAGAGAGGGACCGAGCGAGAGGGAACGAGGGAGAGAGGGAGAGGGAGAAAGAGAGAGGGAAAGGAAAAAGGAGGGAAAAGGAGAGGGAGAGAGATGGGGGATAGAGAGAGAGAGAGAGAGAGAGAGAGAGAGAGAGAGAGAGAGAGAGAGAGAGAGAGAGAGAGAGAGAGAGAGAGAGAGAGAGAGAGAGATAAAGGCAGACGGGCAGAGGACAGACAGAGACAGAGAGAGATGAAGAAAAAGAAAGAGTAAGAGAGAGAGAGGGAAGAAAACAAAATGTAAAAATAGTTAAAAAGAAATAAAAAATCAGAGTAAAAATGAAAGAAAGAAAAACATCAGAGTAAAGAAAGAAAGAAAGAAAGAAAGAAGCACGGACACAAACACACCCAAGTACCACAACTCAAGCCCCGCATAGCAATCCCAGCGTAAAGAAACTATAAAAAGAAATACAGCCTAAAACGCTAATGTTGAGTCACCGCCGGATGAAATATAGCAGAGCCAATGGTCAGCTTGAGGAATGATCCACGGTAGGGAGTGCTCGTCCAAACTTTATAATATTTCATGCGGGGTAAGAAACACACTCTTCTCTGGCTCTGGGCTTTTTGTTGCTACGTCAGGAAGTCTAATGCCGCGATTGAGCAAGGTGAGGAGGAAGGAGGAAATGGTTTGGGACTGCGGGGAGGAAGGGGAGGAGAAATAGTTGGTGGTGATGATGATGATGATGAGAGGGGGGAGGGGCTAGATTTGAAATTTGATTTAATTAGTTTTTGAGCGTGGGAGTTCCGTGTCGTGATCTGGTACTTTAAAGAAGAGGTTAAGGTGACGACAAAAGAGGAAATGCTTTGGGATTGTGAAGATGGTGGTGAGGTGGAATACAAGGTGGTAGTGATGAAGAGGATGGGAAAACTGGATATGATGCGGCAGCGAAAATTGGATTAGATTCGTCTTTAAGTTTGGAAATCTGATGCTTCGATTGGGTACTTTGCAGAAGAGGTCAAGGTGAGGAGGACAGATTATTATAGGGTAGAGAGAGAGAAGGGAAGAGGATCTGGTCATAAAAAGGATGGAAGAAAGTTGATATGAATATTCTATGAAAACTAAATCAAACTCTAGTCCGTCACTATGAAAATCTAATGCCACGATTTGGTGGTCACGAGAAGAGGTCTTAGTGAGGAGGAAACAGTAGGTGTTAGATCATAGAGAGAGAAAGAGAGATAGGTGGTAGTAATGATGACGAGCGAGGAAATGCAATCAAACTAGTTTGTAAGTATGGGTGTCCAAAGCCGCGAAAGGGTACTCAGAAGTGGTCAAGTGAGGAGGAAAAAAGAATACTGTTGCATTGGAAGGGGGAGGGGGCGGGGGCGGGGGGCAGAGTTGACAAAAGTGGCGATGGAGGAAAACTGTAAATGAATAGCCAGCAATATGGAACCCTAAAGCCGCTACTGGGTACTTAGAAATAGACTAAGCTGAGGAAGAACGAGGAAGTTTTATACGAATGCTGGGACAAAGAGAGGGAGGAGGTGGGTTGAGGTGTTGGCAGGGACAGGGAAAATTGGATTAAATCAGACTGGGGATAAGAAAGTCTGATGCCTTGATTGAGTAGAGGTGATGAGGAAAGGGGAATTACTGTAGGAATGTAGGAAGGAAGGGAAGGGAATTGATAAGAGTAATGATAACGATTGAGGAAAAAATAATAATATTAGCTTGTGAATGTAGAAATCTCATGTCTCAATTTGATACGTGCAGCAGGTAAGGGGAAGGGGAAGGGGAAGGGAAAAGAGAAGGAGATGGAAGAGGAGGAGGAGAAGGAGAAGGAGGAGAGGGAGGAGGAGTAGGAGGAGGATAAGGAAAAGAAAAAGAAAAAAGAAAAAGAAAAAGAAAAAGAATAAGAAAAAGAAAAAGAAAAAGAATAAGAATAAGAAAAAGAAAAAGAAAAAGAAAAAGAAAAAGAAAAAGAATAAGAAAAAGAAAAAGAAAAAGAAAAAGAAAAAGAAAAAGAAAAAGAAAAAGAAAAAGAAAAAGAAAAAGAAAAAGAAAAAGAAAAAGAAAAAGAAAAAGAATAAGAATAAGAATAAGAATAAGAATAAGAAAAAGAAAAAGAAAAAGAAAAAGAAAAAGAAAAAGAAAAAGAAAAAGAAAAAGAAAAAGAAAAAGAAAAGAGAGAGAGAGAGAGAGATAGTTAGAGAAAGAGAAAGAGGAGAAGAAGAAGGAGAAGGAGGAGAAGGAGAAGAAGAAGGAGAAGGGGAAGGGAAAGGGAAAGGGAAAGGGAAAGGGAAAGGGAAAGGGGAAGGGGATGGGGAAGGGGAAGGGGAAGGGGAAGGGGAAGG
>NC_061819.1:13316863-13321863 GCF_019202785.1 Penaeus chinensis | reverse complement strand
AAACACACCATTAGCAAAAGTAAAGAAAAGAAGGAAAAAAAAAAAAAAAATACACCACTCCACAAATAAAATTCTTTCATAACACAACTGAATACGACAACCTATTCTATGGGATGTTGCTAACATTGCCTACAGGTACAGAGGTTCAACGAAGGTTCTTTTCTACGATATAAAAAGGATTAAAGACGGTGAATGTCCTCACAATGGGAGTATTAATCATCCACTCCCATACATTTTCAGGCGGAAATGCGTTGAATCTTAAGAGAGAGAGTTAAAAAAAAAAGGTTCTCAAAGGCAATTTTAGAAGAAAGTCTAGCATCCTAAGAGTGAGCTATACTTTAAGCCATAAAGTACAAGGAGGATTGTGGTCATTCACTTTTGTCGTTAAGAAAAGAAAGAAAGGAAAATGACCTCATTTCAGAGTCATTTCCTCCAACTTTTGCTGTTCCGGGACATATGACCACTACATCACTGACATCTAAATAAACCATAATTTCCCAGAATATTTGAAGGCTTTATTGAGTGTGACTGACTGAGACCGAGTCATTGCACAAAATGTGTTTCCCTAATATATCCCAAATGTGTATGACGAGTGTGTATGTATGTATAAACTTGAATATATATATATAGAAACAGACAAACACTTAGATAGGTAAACAGATTCACACACACACACACACACACACATCTACACACACACACACACACACACACACACTCACACACATACACACACACACACATGTATATATATATATATATATATATATATATATATATGTATATATATATCCACACACACAAAAAGGCAATCCGAGAATGTCTGAGATTGTTTCCAGTGGGCATATTTGAGGGGGGGGGGGGGGGTGAGGTGAATATCTCGGAGGGCACGAGGGGGATGGGGGAGAAGGGGGGGGGGGGCGTTTTTCCCTTCGCGAGCGGGCAGACGGACGGAGGTGGAGAAGGGTGGAGGGGACGAGAAGGAGGAAAGGAGGAGACGGGGAGGGGAGGAGCAGGCAAAGGGGAGGTGACTGGGGAGGAGACGAGACCGAGGAGGGAAGTAGAGGAGAACGGTGAGGGGACGAGGCGGGAGAGAGGAGGGGAAGGAGCAGAAGGCGGGGAGGGGAAACTCGCGCAGGAACAATGGGGCCGTAACCACTCGCGGGGATTAATGTTCTCACACTCCGCCCTACCTGCCGCTTCCTTGCTCAGGTGGGAGGCTGAGGAGCAGGGTGGGCGGGCGGCGGAGGAGTAGGGTGGGCGGGCGGCGGAGGAGTAGGGTGGGTGGGCGGCGTGGGAGGGGATAGCGGAGAGAGATAGGGAGATTAGTGAGGCGCACCTCTCCGAAAGGGTGAAGGGTGCGATACATAGAAAACTGGCATATACGGGGACCGAGAGATGCAGGAACAAGTCTGAGAGATTAAGAACTCTTCATACTTCGAATGGGAGATTGGTTGAAAGTACTAACAGGATGAATTATACATGGCGTATGTTCGATACATCTTTGGGTATCTTGTGCTGGAGTATGGCCAGCGAAAAACTATAATACACCGCCTGAATGTGTATTGTACCATGACTTTGTTTAGTCTATATCTATGTGAATGTCAGCAGCACATGAGAAGGTTGTAATGTTTTCACTTCAGTATTAACCAAACCACCACGGATTTATGTTCTGTCCCCAGTAGTTTTTTTTTTTTTTTTTTTTTTTTTGTGAATTTTGTTATATACAAATGGGTCCACATGTGCTCAGCCGACAAGGAGTCTATCAGTAGGCCCTAGTGACCGATCCTGATTTCCCCATTCATTGAATTGGCGGGAATATGTTTTTCTTTTTAATAAAATTGATATCGATATAATGTTGTTATTTTTATTGATGTTATGATTATTAAATTGTCATTAACATATTGGTAACACTTAAGACAGTGAAATAATACAAAAGACTCTTTCCAAAAGGCAAGGAAAAGGGTAAACAGGTGAGATAGTAGGGCTAATAACTGACTCCTTAGTGATTGAGCACTTGTAGAGCCATGTATGTGTAAATATGATAAATAAACTTACATTACAGTGGGCATGGCATGTATTCTTACCATCTGTGCGGATTGGTTAAACTTTAAAGACAAAATCATTCAAATTCTTTGAAAAAAAAAAAAAAAAAACATTTAGTAAATTAAATCATCATCTGAAAACTGACATAATTATCAACAGGAACAAAAGAAAGCTAAGTAACGTCTGCTGTGGTAATATATCAGCCTCGCACTCATTCCTAAAATTCGCAAACGCAAAAGTTATTTAAGAAATTAACAGGTGAAGGATCTTGGTAAAAAAAAAAAAAAAAAGTTAAAATGATCACAATACGATCTGGGCAATGAATATGTATACATAACAATATGTGCACGGTTTACGATTCTATGCATTTCTAACCGGCGGGGGATTTGTATAGTAAGTTACTGCATATTACTATATTATTTATGTTTCTATGTACACAAATAAAATATGTACATACATACAGTATGTATTTTCCTATCTGTCTCTCTCTCTGTCTCGCTCTCTCTCTCTCTCTCTCTCTCTCTCTCTCTCTCTCTCTCTCTCTCTCTCTCTCTCTCTCTCTCTCTCTCTCTCTCTCTCTCTAGCGACCATGTATTTCAAAGCATCTTTCCCCATTGCCAACAATTCGGGGTAGATAATTATTCATAGCCTATGCTTTGTATCATTCACTATTCAATTATTAGCCTACGAGACCGTCTGTGGTAACTGCATATTTTGAAGTTGACTTGTTACTAATTAAGAAATACGAAAGCTTAAATGTAATGAAAATGTTCCAACTTAAAACAGTAATCAGGGCAACCAGTTTTTGAGCCTCCCTTTCTTCTCTTAGTGTGATTGTGTGCATGTATGAGTGTGTGACTGTTCTTTGTGCGTGTAAGTACATATATCCACACTTATAGACACAGATACAAGTATATGTGTATGGACATGCATACGTGTGTATGTATATCTATGCATGCAATATATGTGTGTGTTGCTATGCATATATACGTACACACAGACACACATACACACAAACACACAGACACACACAAACACATACATACATACACACGCTCACACAGACACACACATACAGAGTGTTAAACAGCAAGCAGTATTTATCCCTGCCATGGTGATCGGCAAGGTCTTGCGTAACTGGAATAATCTCTAACCGCCATAGTGTTGAAGAAAATGGTGGCTGCGGGATAACTGAGGTAAAGTAACCCGAGACTGAAGACCGCTGTTACAGTAAGATTTTCTATTTCGCTTAATAAAAGGTGGAAACCATTTATTTTTCCATGTGGGCATGTGTATGCACATATGAGGGCGTGGGTTTGCGTGTTCATGTGTGAGTACGCGCTGATATGTATGTATATGTGTATGCTCATGTGTGTGTGGTCGGCACACACACAAACACACACACACACACACACACACACACACACACACACACACACACACACACACACACACACACACACACACACACACACACACACACACACAGCTCGTATACGTGTGTGTATTAATATAAAAAGAAAATAGTCCCGATATGTATACACGTCTCTTTGCTTGAGAGAGCATGAGCATTCAGAGGAGTTCAGAAGAAGTCGCCATGGAAAGAGTTGAAGTATGAGCGCAATAGGTCAGAATAGGTTGCGGGGCTGACATACGAAGGGAAGAAGGGAGGGACGAAGGGAGGGGAGGGAGGGGAGGGAGGGGATACGGGAAGAGGAGTAACAAGAGAGGGCTAGGGGATGGGAGGAAGGTAAAAGGAAAGAGGGGAAAGGGGAAAGGGAGAGGGGGAGGGAGGGAGGGAGGGAGAGGGAAGGGGGGTAGCTGGAAGCAATAACGCTCCCCCGATATTCATGTCGACTCCTGATGGCGAATCTAGGTAATGGCTGCTCCTCTGGCCGGCTTCTTTCAGCGACACGCCTGAACAAAGGCCGCAAAGACATGCCAGACTGGAGACGGTGAGGGAGGCCGGAGGGGGAGGAAGGGAAAGGGGAAGAAAGGTGAGGGGGAAGGGAGGGGCGGGAGGATGAGATGGTCAGGGGGACGGGAGGGAGAAAGAAGGTGGGGAGGAAGGGAGAAAGGGGAGGTGGAAGGAAAGAGGGGAGGGAGGAAGGAAGGAGGGAAGGAATGGGAGGGGGATGAAACGTTGAAGGGAAGAAACGTAAAAGAGATGGAGAGGAACGGGGAAGGAAGGAGAGGGATGGAGAGACTGAAAAGGGAAGCGAGATATGGAGCTGGGGAAGATGGGAGGAAAAGGAAGAGAAAGGAGAAGGAAAGAGAGGGAGAAGTAAGGGAAGGGGAGGGAGACTTTGAGGGGAGGGAGGGAAGAATGAGAGACGGAAGGAAGGGGTGTTGAGAAAGGAGGGGAAGGAGGTGAGACGGCAAGGGAAGCGGAAGTAGGAAAGTAGGGTGAGGGGGGAAGGAAAAGGAAGGGGAGGGAGGAAGAGTCTGTGTGGGGAGAGGGGGTGAAGAGAAAGAGAGAAGGAGAAGGAGGAGAGGAAATGGAAGGAGGGAATGAGGAAGAGGATGAACATGAAAATACACAAAATAGAAATAGGGGTAAGTGATGGAATGGACTAGAAGCCAAGAAGGTAAAAATAAAGACAAAGGAAATGGAATAGGGATGGAAGAGAGAGGGAAAAGAATAAAGAAAAGCCCAGGTGGGGAATGAGAAAAAAATGAATAACACGAGAACAAGAATGGAGACAGGAAAAAGGTAAGAATCTCAAGGAAATTAATTAAAATGAGAGAGGCTGACAGGAAGAGAGGAATATGAGATGAAATGTGTATACAGGGAAAGAAAAATTGAAGAAAGACAGGACAGCTAGAGCCACCAGAAAAAAAACAAAAACAAAACAAGAACAAAATGCACGAGAAACAAATAACAAACCAAGCTTCTGTTAGTGCAGTTTTTAATACATGTAAATACACACCTTGTCTACTATCTTATCCAGTAA
>NC_061819.1:13304363-13309363 GCF_019202785.1 Penaeus chinensis | reverse complement strand
CTTCTACTTATCTTTCTGTCTACTTACCTATCTTTCTGTCTACTTACCTATCTATCTATCTAATTATCTATCTATCCATCTAACCATCCTATTCCATAAAATGAATGCAAGCAATCTAATAATAAGTAAATATATTAATACACACACACACACACACACACACACACACACACACACACACACACACACACACACACACACACACAAACACACACACACACACACACACACACACACACACACACACACACACACACACACACACACACACAGGATCTCTTAATTAAGCATGAATCTAAGCCAAACGGATCCGTATCCTAATTTTGTAAGATTATAAAGAATGACATTTCAGCGACATAATTCATCATTTTTTAATGTTATGAATAACGTTTTCTTTGATGTAGTTTTCAGTACTATATATACTAGGAAAAAATGGACGATGCTGTAAGAAAATCTACTTTTCTTTTTTTCTTTTAAATATTAGATCGTAGGCAGTGTAAAAGAGCATATTCAATGGAAGCCGGTGACAAGGATAAGGTGCCAGTACATGTATTTCTGAATCTGAACCTCCGTAGCTCTCTTTTTCTTTCTCTTTTCCTCCCCCCCCCCCCTTTCTCCAATACCTATATGTGTCTCTGTCTCTGTCTGTCTGTATGTTTCTATCTGTCTGTCTGTCTGTCTGTCTCTTTCTCTTTCTTCGTCCGCATTCGTCCTTTTAATTTAGATTCCTGAAACAAATATATATATATATTTATTTATATACATATGTATGTATAGCATATATATATTTATATATGCATATGTATGTATAGCAAATTTATATGTATATATATATATATTTTTTTTTCCTTCTTGTTTTTCAACAGCCATTCACTCCACTACACAGCATAGGCCTCATAGGTTATTTGGCAGTACCATCCTTGCGGTTCGGCGCGCTAACACTTGTGCCAAGGCGGTGACTTCCCCTACGACCCCTGTGTTTGACTTATCAACCCGATATGTCGTTTTCTCGGCGAGATATTAGTCGGAGCGCAGTTCTTTTTACGACTGCCGCGGCGGGGAATTGAACTCGGGACCATGAGGGTCGGAATCCAGTGATCTAACCATTGGACCCATTTATATATATATATATATATATATATATATATATATACACACACACATACTGGTTATAAATCATTATATATACTTATATAAAACAGTACACAAATCCGTACCTTTTTACGCCCGGGGGGAACCTTCGCACCCTCCACCACCCTCCCCCCGCCCCGTTACATATAACAATTGAGAGCATCTGTTGGGTTTCCGTACAGCGAATTACATTAAGAAAATGACCTCCAATCACCCTTTATCCCTCTCCTGATACACAGAATTGCCAAATAATGATTCTCTCTTCGTTAATTTGATAATGCACTCACATAAACTAATTACATGTCAATCGTAGATGCCTCCGATACCCATCTACGACTGGGGCCTAATCCGCTTGCCCCGGGATGCCGTGCTCTCATGGAATAGGAATTAGAAAGGTAAATAAACGCAGATGTACAGAGAGATATGTTACTCAATTATATGGGAGAAGGTTCGTCCGCGCCAACAACAACAAAATAATGAAGCTATAAATTTAAGTCCCTTCCGATATCAAAATGAGAACAAAGATAACAATAAAGGTAATCGTGATATAAACATTGACAATAACATTCCTATAGTAACAGGCTAACAATGATAACTGTAATGATAGTAGTGATGATAACAACAAAAATAACGATCGTGATAATAAACACAATAATACAGATAATGATAACGATAATAACAGCAACAATAACAATATCAATTATAATAGAGATTAATAACAATAACAATGCCAATAGCAGTAATAATGATGATAATGATGATTACGATGATGATAAGAATAATAATAAAAACATTATAATAACCATAAGAGTTTTATTCCTAATATTATTACTATTATATCATCACCTTTATCATCATCATCATTCCTAAAATCAATATCAATGTCATCATCACTAATGATATTACTATTACTGTCATCACCATTGCTTCCATTCTTCTTATCATCAGCATTATCATTCCCATTACTGTACTATTGTTATCCTCATCCTTATCAACATCATCATTATTCTTATCTTTATCCTTATCCTTATTACTATTATTATGACTATTAATATCATTATCATTCTTATAGTTATCATGTTAAGTATCGTTAACTTTATTAGTCTTATTCATTACCATTAGTATTCTCAATATCATTAATATTATCCTCATTATGAGTTTTTGTGCATTCAATAGTTGTGAAAAACAAAAACAGAAGAAAAAAGAAATGGTACAATTTGCGGCGTTCTCGTGTATCAAGCCTGATATTTCGAAGAAAGAAAAATCATTCCAATGTTCAAAGTTTGTAAACTTCTTCGTGGCAAAAAAATTACGAAGTTGCGGGGAAATCGAAATAAGGGACGAGTTTATAACTGTTGACCGAACACTATGCCGTCAATTGACAAAAAGCGTATTTACAAGACGACCAATAGTATACGGAAGTTTTCTCTGCCTTTATTATCGTCGTATGCAATGTGTGTGTGTATATACATGCTTATATTATTATTATTATCATAATTGTTATCATTATCATTATCATGCAGCCCTTTTTTCCATTGCAGGACTTAGACCTTCTCCTTTTTGAGAGGTTATTTGCCAGTAACACCCTTACCTGATTGGATGCCCTTCCCAATCAACCGCAGCGGCTTGCCCTACGACACCTGCGGTTCGACCTCTTAAGTGAGATCGGGCTCGGACCAATAGTCCTAGCGAACTACTGATTATTCTTTTCTATTAACTCATTTAAATTCTAATGTTAACTCTACACCCTCCCTTCTCCTTCTAATTATAAATCAATAATAATCACAAAAGTGAGACGAGATCGAGAAACTCGCCCTCACTCCCTGGTATTTTCCGTCATTACCTTTGGCGAACAAATGATCAAACCTTCCCTTCTAACTTTCACAATTTCCCCTTTCTGCACTTTGATCTATAGTTCAATCCCCAATCTATTCCTTGGCGCAATCGGAAATGTCTCCTTCGACTAATTCCATGATATCCTCGCCTCAAAAAATAAGAGAAAAATTAAACAAAATTTAAAGATATTGCCAGGCAGAATCATGGCGTGTTGTTCTTGCCCCAAATTTTCCCTAACCTCTCTTTCCCTCTGTGTGCAGGGCGAAAATCTGGAGCCGTCCCAGTTAACACAATTCAATGAATATGGATTCAAAATTCATATCAATTCAATCATCCAGCACTACAGCCTTCAGTTTCCAGGTAAAACAAGATTTTTGCAGTGAATATACCAGTGTGCGGCGCGAAAATCAGGAGCTGCCTGATTTTCAGGAGCTGCCCCCCTCCACTAAATTGTGAACATTTTATGCAAACCTACCGCTTAAAGTTAATAATTATAATTTACCTCACTAGTTCTAACACTAAATTTTAGTATTTTGCCATGCCTTCAAAATAAAAATACGTTTAGCATTTCTGCATGGTCCAAACATTTTTACAATTATAATAAGTGCTATCTCTGGACACCTAATACATACATACATATATATATATATATTATTTAATATATTATATATTATTATATATTATTTTTAATATATATATATATGTGTGTGTGTTTTTGTGTGTGTGTGTGGGGTGTGTGTGGTGTGTGGGGTGTGTGTGTGGGTTGTGTGTTGTGGTGTGGTGGTGGTGTTGGGGTTTCCACTCTTTACATAATTTTTTAAACCCCCGGAACCCAAAATTTGATAAAAATTGAGCGCAAATTTTAGAAAGGTTTTACGGGGAAAAACCCCTTAAACATATTTTCCCACTGCCTTTTTTCCTTTCCCTTTTGGTAAAAATTTTCCCCCCTATCCCTCCTGCCGCTCGGCATTTCCACGAATCTCTCAATCATCAATCCACACAACGGTTCTTTCCATCACAATCAGTCACCATGGGCCAATGAAAAGATTCATTCAATCAATCTCCACACCCCCCCTTCCCCCCCTCCCTCCCCCCACCCCTATTTTCTTTTTTCTTTCCAAAACCCTAACCCAGAAACTTTTGAAACCCCAATTTCAACATTTTCCTTTCTTGCTTTTTTTTACTCCTACGAAAAAAAATAGTTTTCACGGGCAAAAAAGGGGAAGGGCCCCAAGTTTATTTTCAACAGTTAAAATTATTTTCAATTGCATTTTTTTACGGCACATCGGGGGCCCCTTTTTTGGATTTTGGGTTCCATAAAAAGCAAAAAACCAATTTTCCCCCCCCCCGGGGGGGGCCCAAAGGGAATTTTAAAAAATCCGGGGGGGTTTTGGGCAAATTAAAAAAAAACCCGGTTTTCCAGTTTTGCCAAAAAACCCCGCAATTTACAAATTTTGTTACGATTTGCCCCCCCCCCGGGGGGGAGGCTGGGGAAAAAGCCTTTCAAAAACACAGGGGGAGATTTTTTCCCCTTGGGGGAAAGATTAATTTTTCCCAAAATCCAATGCTTTTTTGGACCCGAGTTCAAAAAAACCGGGGACGCAAAAAAAACCAGGGGGGGGAAAAAAACGGGGGAAAAAATCTCCAAAACGGGGCCGGGGGCCATAGGGAAGGGGGGGGGAAATTCAAAAATTTAAAAATTTATACTTTATTTTTTATATTATAATATAATTTTATAAAAATTATTTTTAAAAAATCTTATTATTTATGTTTAAATTATATGGTTATATAATATTTAGAATTATAAAAAAAAGTTAATATATATATATATAATATATTATATTTATAAAAAATTATATCCACCCCCCCACCCACAAAAACACACACCCACAAATTAATAATTAGTTATTAAAAAATTTTTTTTCCCGCCATTAAAATTCCATGAGGTCTGGCCCTCCCTAATTGAGGGGTTTTTTTGGAAAAGGGGGCCAAACCTTCCCTTTTCCCATGGCTTTCCAAATAACTGGGGTTTT
>NC_061819.1:13281863-13286863 GCF_019202785.1 Penaeus chinensis | reverse complement strand
GACTCTGTGAATTACTTCATAATGTTTCAACTGTAACATGCAATAATCACAGAAAAGTGGTAAATGCAAAAGTTTCCTTGACGTTAAAGAACATTACTATTCTGACTTACGTTTTCACTCCCCATTTAACAAATAGATTTGTCGTTCTTCCTGATCCAATCAGTATTTGGAGTGACCTCTCACCTGGAAAGAAACAAGAAAAACAATGTCAGTCAAAACACACATGGAATTTGCAATACGGATATGTTGCTTCGCTGAGTTAGTGACTGAATGTAAGGAGAGGATAGTCTTTTCCTTAACATTTTCCTCTAAATATTTGTTTAATATTCTATAATTTATGTACGCGCTCGCGTTCGTGCACGTAGACACACACACACACACACACACACACACACACACACACACACACACACACACATATATATACACAGACAGACAGACACACATGTATATGCATGAATATATATGTATGTGTGTATGTATATATATAGATATATATATATATTTATATATATATATATATTTATATATATATATATATATATATATATATATATATATATATATGTGTGTGTGTGTGTGTGTGTGTGTGTGTGTGTGTGTGTGTGTGTGTGTGTGTGTGTTTATATATATATATAAATATGTATATATGTATATATGAATATACATGTATATATGCTTATGTATATGTGTGTATAAATATGTATTTATATATATGTATATATACACACATATATGCATATATATATATATATATATATATATATATATATATATATGTATGTGTGTGTGTGTGTGTGTGTGTGTGTGTGTGTGTGTGTGTGTGTGTGTGTGTGTGTGTGTGTGTTTACACATATGTATATTTTCACAGTACATGAGATGTATTTGGCCGGTTTCGATTATATCTTACATACTTGAAATATATGTATTTCTGACAAAGATATAATCGAAACTGGTTAAATACATCTCTTGTATTGTGAATATATTAATTCTCATTCATACCTTTTCTACATACATACATATATTTATATATATATATATATATATATATTATATATGTATATGTGTATACATATATATAGATGAAAGGAGAAAACACTCTACCGTGTTGATACTATGGTATCAACACGAATAAATCTAGTTTTACTTTTTTGTTTTTTATGGCATATATATAGATGTATATATATATGTAAATATATGCACACACACACACACACACACACACACACACACACACACACACACACACACACACACACACACATATATATATATACACATATACACACCCACATATACACACAAGCGCAACACACACACACACATCAAGCACATCAATATATGTATACTTCTTTCCTCCATTCTCAGAAATCTTGCTTTAAAGGTATGATATCCATAAAAGAAGAAGGAGGCTGCAACGGCAAGCAATACATTTCTCCATTATTTCTCCTCTGCGGCTGCCACAATTACAGCGAGGGTGTGAAGCAAAGTAAAACTTTCGTGATTGTTTCAACGTAAGGAAGTAATTAACAGAAAAAAATGTATTGTCGAACTTTGCCCATATCCCATTAGAGGCACCATATATTTTCCTGCCATTTTTTTCTTCTTTATTTTTTTCCCTAATACGATCCTGTACAATTGAATCACAAATATGGTAATTTCATTTGGAAACCGTCCAAGGGGCTAGCACCTTATAACCCTGTATGCGGTAGGAAGATATAGGGCACCGGCTTCCTCCATCACTCTTGCGCTTACCCTAGCCTAGGCGTTCAAGAAAGTAGGAAACAGATTGAAAAGAACACTAATAATAATTGTTTTGTATAATGAGTATTAGTCTTTTCATTATATAATCTATATTGTACCTGAGATAGCGTATGATTCTTCATAATTATGAATATATTATCCTTACACCACAATATACCTGCCCCCATCTCTCTCTCTCTCTCTCCTCTTGTCTTTCGCTATGGCTTAATATAGGTATGAAGTCCCTCACAGACAGTCTTAGCAAACTGCGTAAAACTACAGCTGTGAGCCCACGTTGGGAGCCAAATAAATGTCCAGACGCAATCCTCTTCCTCGCTCTATGAATGAGAATGTAATTGAGGATGTAATCAAATGTTGTCGTTTTTTTAACTGAACCGTATTTTTTAGTGATTCTGCTGTACAGACGGCGCCAATTACTTGATGTAAACTTTTACCCAGGCACAGACATGGCTGTTTAAGGGCTGAAAGTACCGGCTACCACAAAGGGTACTAGCCACATTTCCGCTGATAGCTGGTCTTGATAGCGACTGTACAAAGGGGCCGTAAAAGGAGGGAGAAATACATCTGTAACAATATGTCTTGAAATGCCGCAGTAAATTTGTAATAAACCTCTTCTTATCGCGATTGGATCTGATCTTACAAAAGGCTTACCATACCTATCCTGTAGAAGGGGTCCTGTGTCGTAGGAACAATAACACTGCAATCTTTTACTGTACATTCGACCCTTCTTGTATGCGAGGTAAAAACTCCACGAGGTTAATTTCAGCATAGTACACGTCGGCACGTCCGGGCCCTTTTATGGGGCTACAAAGGCGTACCTATATTATTACACACATAGTTAACACGACACTTTTAAAATAATTATTATAAATATTCATAAACACGGGTAATCACCACTGTCGTTCCTGCCTAATTTGCAGTCACAAGTTCATCACATCTAATTTTGACTATTTAGAATCTTTACTTAACTTCCAAAACGAAACTATTTAATATTTTCAACTTGAACTTTGCGTCAGTTTTCAAAATATAGAAAGTGTTACCTTTGTTAACAACTAGTCTACTCTAGCACAACTCTACTATTTTATTGAAAACACGGGAGGACCGATGAAACTTATGAAACTTCAAGTCCTATTGGCTTGATGAATCTGAAACTAAGGTAAACTACAAAAAGAAGAAAGAAAAAAGCAATCATCCAAAATCATCCTGTTTAGTGATAAGAAAAATAATGAACATAAATAATATACTTTCGTGACACCTTTACCTGCATGTCTATAAAATGATTAACATATTCCCCCTTCGCAAGTCTAATTCCTTCTCTCGTGTTTATATCAAGACAGCGTTAGGAAGGTACTTTTAGGTGTGAGAGGATTGATTTTTTTTTATTTTAGATTTCGAGTGGAAGAAAAGGGTGGCCAGCGAGTGAGCTTCAATGCTGGAGATGAAGGCGATACAACATGAAGACAGGATAGCTACCGAGCTCTCTCCATCACCTGCTTGGATACTGTTTGTTGTTTGTTTATACAGTGGTCTACGTGATCTTTTACTTATTTTATAAATTTGAGATATAGTAGCCTAGGTGTATGATCGCACATGCATAGGTATGTATGTAACTCTTTCAATTTCTCTCTTTCCTTCCCTCTCCTTTCCTTCCCCTCTCTCTGTCTCCGTGTATGTGTGTGTTTACTGTGTGTGTACGCAATTGAGTACGTATACACGTGTTTCTCATGATATGGCCAGTCATCTCTACGTAGCGATTTTATATTCAATTACTTTCCTGTGTATTATATTAAGTGTTCTTCAGATATCAATTCTTTTTACTCATAATACACAAGTATGTAATACCCCCCTTCTTCTCTCTGTTGTAATTTTACATCAATAACTACGCTCCCCCTCTATTTTACTCGATCCAGCACTCAACCCGCCCATCCCTTTCACCGCAACTTTCTTCCTAAACCTCTGTGGGATTCTCGGCGACCGTCATTTTGCTCCTCGGTCTCGGTCTCTTTCCTTCCCTTCCCCTTCTCTCTCTCTCTCTCTCTCTCTCTCTCTCTCTCTCTCTCTCTCTCTCTCTCTCTCTCTCTCTCTCTCTCTCTCTCTCTCTCACTCCAAAAGCGGATCCGTAAATCTTTGTTTTATGATTTCGATTATTTTTGCTGTTTATAACAAGTCGCCAATAGATTGCCGATTTTTTTTTTTTTTTTTTTTTTTTTTTTTTTTTTTTTTTTTTTATAGATCTGGAGGTAATTGTGTTAAAAAGTTTATTCGCGCACACTTGTCATCTTACTTTTACTTTTCTTGTAGTTCTTCACTCTCTTCCGAATGTCACTGATGTTTTGCTTTCAGTTATGCGTTCTACTGGCAATTACGCTGAAGTGAGGGAAAATCTTCGAATCATTTCTTTCTTTCTTTCTTTATTGGTCATTGGGGCAATATTTTCGCTGTATCTTGTTTTCATAGATAATGGTGCATGTGATGATTATCCACGACTGAAGTCCAAGCTTACTTCAATGAATTTGTGTTCTGTTATTTTTGAATTTACATGGGAGGAAAAATATTGCAATGCAATGTATATTATTTCTGTAATACTACTGTTATAGCTACCATATCATGATTCTTTTATCAATTAAAATGAAGTGTGAGTTGTTTATTTCTGCTCCTACTAGAAGAACTAAACACAATATCAACAAAATAAAACACTGCTCACCCTACAAAAAAAACTCCAACGTCAATTTCATTTTCATTGTCATCGTCTGTGCATTATGCTTATTCCCAAATTTCCGGTATGTTCCAAACATATTTTGTTCAAAGTGTCTGTAGATCATAACAAACACTTTGATGTAGTATTTGTGTATAGTAATGCTGTATGAAACCACCACCCACCTACCAACCCACCCTTCTCTTGTAGTCACACCATTGTCAAGCTGTCAACCAAGAGAGGCGTAGAGTCACGCCTGGAAGCTACCCCATAATAGTGTCAGCTGGCCCGTAAACGAGCATTTCCCTCGTTGACTTGGGTAACATAACTGTAGTGCGGGCTTGAGATATGGAAGCATGCAAGCCTACTTTCGACGAGGATGTTTTCCGAGAATCCAATGGAGAGCACAGTATCTACCTAAGCTCACATCCATCACACTTACTGCTGTATGGATAGAAAATGTATAATATATATATATATATATATATATATATATATATATATATATATATATTGACTTCAAATCAATCTTATATCTGCA
>NC_061819.1:13269363-13274363 GCF_019202785.1 Penaeus chinensis | reverse complement strand
CCTCTTCTCTCTTCTCTCTCTCTCCCCCCTCCCCTCTCTCTTCCTCCCTCCCCTTCTTCTCTCTCCTTTTTCCCCTTTTCCTCTTTTTCTCTTTTTCCTTTTTCCCTTTTTCTCTCTCTCCCCCTTTTTCCTTCTCTCCTTCTCCTCTTTCCTCTTTTCCCTCTCTCTCTCCTCTCCTCCCCTCTCTCTTTTCTCTTTTCCCTCTCTCTCCCCTCTCCCCTTCTCTCTCTCTCTTTTTCCCTTTCTCTTTATTTTTAATTGGGCGGGACGTTAACAAGAAATGCAAACAAATATAAAGTTTTTACTTTTTCTACGGGGATCACTGGTTTTTCCATTTTCATTCTTTTTTTAGTTATTATCATTTTTCCCGCTCTTCTATTTCCCCTAACCTCCCCCGGATTTCTCCCCGCGAACTAATGCCGGTTTTCCTCTCTTTTTGGGAGGGTTTTTTCCCTTTCCTTTTTCTTTTTCCCTTCTTTTCCTTCTCTATCTCTCTCTCCTTCTCTCTCTCTCTTCTCTTTTTCTTCTTCTCTCTCTCTCTCTCTCTCTCTTCCCCTCTCTCTCTCTCTCTACCCCCTCTCTCCTTTTCTCTCTCTCTCTCTCTTAAACTCTCCTCCTCTATCTTTTTTTCCTCTTTCCTCTTTTCCCTCTTCTCCTCTTTCTCCTCCCCCCCCCCCCCTCTCTCCTCCCCCTTTCCCCCTTCCCTTTCCCCTCCTTTTCTCTCTTTTCTCTTCCCTCTCTCTCCTCTCTTCTTCTTCTCTCTCTCTCTCTCTCTTCTACCCCTCTCTCTCTTCTCTTTCCTCTCTTTATTATTTTGTTGCTGCCCTTTAAACAAATAAGGGCCAAAAATTAAAAGCTGTACTTTTCTACAGTGTTCATGGTTTTCCATTTCTTTTTTTTTCCCTTAGCTTTTCTAAATTTTTCCCCCTTTTTCTATTTTCCCTAATCCCCCACCTTTTTTTTCTCCTCAAATAATGCCTTCCTTTTCTTTTTGAGGGTTCTTTCCCCCTTTCTTTTCTTCTTTTTCCTTCTCCCCCCCACTCCCCCCCCCCCCCCATCTCCCCTTCTTTCTCACTTTTCTCCCCTCTCTCTTTCTCTCCCCTTCTCCCCTCTTCTCTCTCTCCCCTTTTTTCCTCTCTCTCTCTTCTTCTCTCTCTCCTCTCTTTCTCTTTCTCTTTTTCCTTTAAACCTCTTCATAAATTACTACCTTCTACCTACTTTTCTTCGATTTCCTTCCTTTTTCCACTCTTTTCCTGCCTCTCCATTTAAAAATCTTCCCCTTTCCCTTTCCCCCTTCACTTCCCCCTTTCTTTTATACCCCTTTTCCCTCTTTTTTTCCCCCTCCCCTTTCCTCCTTTTTCCCGTTTCCCTCCTCCTCCTTTCCCTTTCCCCCTTCCCCCCTTTCCCGCCCCCTTCCTTTTCCCCCTTTCCCTCGCCCCCATTCCCCTCCGGTACATGGGGGACAGGGTTTTCTAAATAAAAAAAAAAGGAAAAAGTTTCAATAAATTTTTCTCTCTGATTGATCCCCGAAGGCAAGTGATGGCTGATGATAAAAAAGATAAAAATTTTTAAAAATTTTTTTTTCAATGTGTTTTAAATTTATGAAATTTTATGTTTTTTTTTCCCCCTTTTGAAAACCCCATTCATTCGGGGTTTTTTATTGTGGAATGTTGTAACGAAAATTACCGAATCTTTTTTCGGGGCTTTTGGTTATTTTCTTTTGTTGTTTTTGTTGTGTTATTCGGATCCGGGGAAAACGATGTACTCAAAATAAACCCTTTTTGAAGTGAAAAGGGCGCCCATGTTATTTGTTTTTTTTTCGTGTTTGAAATTTCAGCGCGAACCAGGAAAGAAAGCCCTTCCCCTTGGAAAATTTGTTAAAAAATGATCAGCGTGCGAGGGGAAAAAAAAGGAGTTCACAAAATTTAACCCAAGTTTATAGTTATAAAAAAGGGTCGTTTTGATTCATTAATCTCCATTTTATATCTTTGGGCCCTTACGTTTTTAGGGAAAATATCGGGTGATTCTTTGTAGGCCTTTGATAAAAGGTCCCTGATAAATTTTGTTTTGGGTTTTAAAATTATAAATTAATTTTCAAACATGGGTTTTTTTTTTTTAAATAAACCCGCGTTTCCAAAGCTTGCAAGAAAGGTTTCAAGCTTATAGCAGGGGCGGGGAAAATTCAGGAGGGGCCCCAGTTAAACTTAAAACTAAAACCCACAATATTGCCGATTTGCTTGTTGAATTTCCATTGAAATAGTAAAGTTTCAGTACCCCAGAGGAGTTTTACGGGGAAAAATGTAGTTTTAGTTTATCCTAAAATTAAAAGCCCGCCATTTAGATTTTTATACAAAAAATTAAAAAATAAAAGATATTTCGTAATGTTTTTTATCGGGGTTCCCCTTTTAAAAAAAAAAAAAAAAAAAAAAAAAAAAAAACAGCATCCCCCTTCCTTGCCGTTACTTTTTTTAAAAAACCCAAAACCTTTTTTCCCTTTTTTCCCTTGGTGTAAATATCATGCCCACAAACCAACTATCCCGGGCGCGGGGCGCGCGCGTGTTGGGGGGGTGTGTGTGAAAGAGAGAGAGAGAAGGATGGAAAGAGAACATAGAAGTGAAAATGAGAAAAAAGGGGAGAGAGAGAGAGGAGAGAGAGAAAAAGAGAGAGAGAGAAAAGAGGAGAGAGAGAGGAGAGGAGAGTGAAAAGAGAACTAAAGGAAAGGAGAGAGAAGAGTTTTAAAAAAAGAGAAAAAGAGAAAAAGAGAAGAGGAGAGATTAAAAAGAGAACAAGAGAAGAGAAGAGAAGAAAGAGAAGAGAAAAGAGGAGGGGAGAGAGAAAGAGAGAGAGGGAGAGAGGGGGAGAGGGAAGAGAGAGAGACAGAGAGAGAGAGCGAGAGAGAGAGATACGAGATAGATAGATAGAGAGAGAGACGAGGAGAGAGAGAGAGAGAGAGAGAGAGAAGAGAGAGGAGAGAGAAGAGAGGAAGAGACAGACTAAGAGAGAGAGCGACGAGAGGGGGGGGGAGAGGGAGGGAGGGGATAAGAAGAGAGAGAGAGATTAGAGATAGAGATAGAGAGGAGAGAGAGAGGGAGCTGAGAGAGCGACGTGAGAGAGAGGAGAAAGAGATGAGAGAGAGATGTAAGAGAACAAGAAGAGAGGAGAGAGAGACGAAAGAGAACAAGAAAAAGAGCAAGCGAGAGCGGCGAGAGAGAGAGAGAGAGAAGAGACGAGAGAGAGAGTGAGAGTGAGAGAGAGAGAGAGATGAAAAGAGCAAGAAACGAGAAGAGAGAGAGAGAGAAGAGACGAGAGAGAGAGACCGAGAGAGAGAGAGAGAGAGAGAGAGAGCGAGAGAGAGAGTGAGAGAGAGAAATGAAAAAGAGAACAAGAGAAGAGAGATGAGAGAGAGAAAGAGAGAGAGAGACGAGCGGAGAGGGAGAGAGAGAGAGAGGAGGCGAGACGAGAGAGAGAGGAGAGAGAGAGAGGAGAGGAGAGAGAGCGAGAGATGAAGAGAACAGAGACGAGAAGAGCGAGAGAGAGAGAGAGAGAGAGAGGAGATGTAAAAAAGAAGCGAAGAATGAACGTTCCGAGAATGAATTGCACGAGCGTGAGCTGTGAACTATCATGTGTGTGTGAGTGTTTATGCAGAAATAGGAACGAGATAAAACGTAAAGGAGCTGAGGAGTGAAGAGGGTAAGGGGTTCGGGAAGGGGGGGGGTAGGAGGGGGGCATACAGGATAGAGCGGAATGTGTGGTAAAGATTACTGCTCGTCATTATTATCTGTTGTGAAGGAAAGGTACATATTACACCTTTGGCTGTGATGGCTATTTGAACTGAACCAGATGATTTTAGGAAAACCGTTGTATTCAGAATGTGTAAATGGCATCAACTGAAAACCTTTAGACTACGTTTTGCCTTGTGTGCGTTTGGACGTGTTGTACGTCTGCATGTGCGTATTGGATGTGTTTCGTGTGCATTTTGTGCGTCTATATACACGGTGCCTGTTTACGTTAAGGTCAAGAAATTTGAACGAAAAATTGGTCATTCGGTTCCATTTTAAACTTGATATGTTTTCCTTTGTCAATTCTTTACGATAGTCGCTTAAGGTAGACCGAAAAAAAAAAAACCAACAACCATGCAGTCATTCGCAAAAACGGATTAGGGACTGACTTTGTGATAAAGTATCTTTGAATATCGAAAACGCTGCCAACGGTCGACGGTTCTCCTGGGCAACGTAGGGGAAGGGGGGGAGGGGACGAGCAGGGGAGGGGAGGGTGGAAGTGAGGAGATTTGAATATATTATAAGTTAGAGTGAATGTTTCGCCCCAACAACTCTTGCATAATTCTGGGGTTGCAAGTCCATTCATTTGTTTTCTTCGAGATGTAACAGTGATTGAAGAACGTGCAACTCCTCTCTCCTGTCCTGCTTCGGCTTTGTCTTCTCCTTGGCCCCCTCTTTCCCACTACGCCCCCCCCCACCGACCTCTCTCTCCTCTGCGCTTATCTTTTCCCCTCATCGCTCTCGGCTTTCCCTCTCTCACCATCTCTTCTGCTTGGCGATACAGTACGCATGCAATTGCATGCATAATTACATATATACATCTATACATTAAATTAATATATACATATATACATACTATACAATATATAAGCATTTGTAATCTATCTGTATATCAAAATATATCTATATATTTTACCAGTCTATCTATCTTATCTATCGATATAAACGTCGCATCGAAAAATTTAATTTACAAAAAAAATGTGGTCTTATTAAATTATTGCTGTTCAATTTGTCGAGATTCAGTTTTGGGTTTTAATACGAACCCCGAGAAAACCACACGGACTTTTCTCTAATTTCATTATGGAGTAGCATGACTTTACGTATACGTATATTAGTCATTCATATATATGTGTGTATATATCTATATATATATATATATATTAATATAAAAATGCAATATGTTCTACACATAATCATATTATATATATATATATATATATT
>NC_061819.1:13254363-13256863 GCF_019202785.1 Penaeus chinensis | reverse complement strand
ACATCCGGTCTTCTAATAAAATGCCTGTGGTTAATTCCCATAAAAAATGCAAGATATGAATTCTCTCTAGTAATTGAATATCGATTCCAACACAAAACCTCTTTTGAATATTCACATCATGGATTTTCGGCACGCTAAAACGCAGCGCGCGTCTTCCACCACTAAGATGATTGCCGCACGCTAGAACGCACCCTAACTCATTCAGAATTTTTGCACGAGTCTTTTAGTCGTTGACATTTGGCTATTAATCAGATTTGTCATGTCTTTTATATGCAGAATGGCCTTAATGAGAATATATGAAAACGATGCAGAGGAGGGTAGTAATGAAAAGGGAGAGACAAGAAGGGTGATGAAGAATCGCGTTGCGAAACGAAAATAGCTCTTAATAAACACAGGAGGAAGAAAGGGAAGGCAAGAAACAAAGAAATGTGCTAGACAAGAAATGGCGAAAAAATATAGAAAATAAAAATGCGAGGACGAAAATAGGAGGAAAAGAAAGGCTAATTGGGATTTTCAGCAGCTGTCTTTTGTTTCAATATACTGTCAGAGAAATCGTGACACAAACATTGTATCAACTTTGGAAAGGTGTTGCCACTGAAAATGTTGAAATAACAAGAACTTGTAGGGTACAATACGCTGCGAATGAATACAGTGTTAAATATAATCCTGAATATGTACTACTGAATGGTATCCTGAATATATGATAGTGAATGTAATCCTGAATAGACAAAATTTAATGTGTAATAAAAAATAATACTGCTGAATGTAATACTGAATTTCAGTATAATATGAATGCATTCTATGGGTAACACTGACAAAGCCAATATGTAATTATACAGAATATGTAATCTTACATTTCACTATGAACAAAATTTGTCTTACACTTCGTTCCCCAATTTAAAATCCCGCAGTGACATCCTGCGCGCTTCACCATCGCAAGGCAACGTGGTCACATAATGAACGGTTGACTAGTAATATATAATGATCACATTTCAAAGTCAATCTGTTTATTCAGGTCGGGGTCGCATTTATACCTTTGGGCATATCTGCTATATCTATTGATCCAGATATCGGGCATTTATTCACATTTAAAAGTGTCTATTCATACACCCACGCACTTGAATGAATTGCACTCTTTTTACCTGCATTCCCATTGCCAAATTGTTATATATATATACATATGAAATTTTTTTTCCGCTCATAAACAAATAACAAATAAATGTTATCACGAACTAATAAATGATAAAAACAAAACTCTTTATATTTATTTTTACCGAGGCAATTTTTTTTTACACAGCCCGTTGTCCACCAGAAACTTTCAAACAAGCTCTGCATCAATGTATCTGCATAAATAGATGAAAACACACACTTAGTATGCACACGGAAACACAAATAGGCCTACACAAGTTTGGAGAAAAGCCTGCTGAAGCGTGTGCACCTGTCACTCTGATGTCAAGGCTTCAGGGTTTGCTAACCAGGGACGAACACTCAGCAGGAAAAAAGTTGCTTTGGTGAGTTGTGCAGATGAGGATGAATAAGCAACGCATTCATTTGCACAATAGATGACCATTGTGATTATTCCTAGTTAGCTTGGTTTTCAGATGAGATACGCCTAAATCTGTATAACTGTAATAAATTAAGAAATACCCTAGTCACTAAACTTTATGTTAATGGAAAATAGATCCACTACAAAACATAATCTCACCCTTCTGAAACCTGAAATTTATCCTCTATACGTAAATAGAGTGGGTATGGATCCCTCGTGCATAATATAACTGCGCCATTGATTTATCTTTTTACTTTTAATTTTAAGGGGAATTTTTCCCGATGAACCCAATTTGTAAGGCCTAGCATCAGTTTGGAAAGAAGGTGGCCCGTGAGGAGGAGCATCTTGATAATAGGTTTCGGAACATTGCACATCGTCAAGTTGCACATTAAATCATCATATTCAACATGTTATTGGTATCAGCTATGTAAAAAAATAAAAAATCCGAAATCTTTCCTTGTATTTATATATCACGCTAAAACCATACAAAAATCCCTCCTTTTTTGTTCTTATTCTATTCTATAGTATGATCTGCTTCCTAAAACTGTCGATGATTCACATATTCTCTCCTATTCCCGTACATTCCCGTACACCTTTATGCTCCATGCCTCTAAGTTCCTGATCCCTGACACGCCACATTCGTACTACAACTAATGCCACCCTCCACCTTAGCACCTCACACTTTCTTCCCTTATTTCCCTCTCAGTTTTCCTCACACTCGCAAAGCAACAGAGCCAAGATCCGTTTTAGGCAAGAAGGACCCATAAAAGTCCAGATTTAATTACTCTAATAAATTGGGGGCGTTTATGTGTGCAGGAAAGCCCCATGGTAGTGCTGGGCGTCATCAATTGTGTTTACCGTTCATTAGAGGCTTGCTCTTGTCTACACCATATGGGTCTGTGGGGACGCTGTCTACACACGGAAGGTGAGCGGAGGCAATATCCACATCAGGGA
>NC_061819.1:13239363-13249363 GCF_019202785.1 Penaeus chinensis | reverse complement strand
ACATACATACATACATACATACATACATACATACATACATACATACATACATACATACATACATACATACATACATACATACATACATACATACATACATACATACATACATACATACATACATACATACATACATACATACATACATACATACATACATACATACATACATACATACATACATACATACATACATACATACATACATACATACATACATACATACATACATACATACATACATACATACATACATACATACATACATACATACATACATACATACATACATACATACATACATACATACATACATACATACATACATACATACATACATACATACATACATACATACATACATACATACATACATACATACATACATACATACATACATACATACATACATACATACATACATACATACATACATACATACATACATACATACATACATACATACATACATACATACATACATACATACATACATACATACATACATACATACATACATACATACATACATACATACATACATACATACATACATACATACATACATACATACATACATACATACATACATACATACATACATACATACATACATACATACATACATACATACATACATACATACATACATACATACATACATACATACATACATACATACATACATACATACATACATACATACATACATACATACATACATACATACATACATACATACATACATACATACATACATACATACATACATACATACATACATACATACATACATACATACATACATACATACATACATACATACATACATACATACATACATACATACATACATACATACATACATACATACATACATACATACATACATACATACATACATACATACATACATACATACATACATACATACATACATACATACATACATACATACATACATACATACATACATACATACATACATACATACATACATACATACATACATACATACATACATACATACATACATACATACATACATACATACATACATACATACATACATACATACATACATACATACATACATACATACATACATACATACATACATACATACATACATACATACATACATACATACATACATACATACATACATACATACATACATACATACATACATACATACATACATACATACATACATACATACATACATACATACATACATACATACATACATACATACATACATACATACATACATACATACATACATACATACATACATACATACATACATACATACATACATACATACATACATACATACATACATACATACATACATACATACATACATACATACATACATACATACATACATACATACATACATACATACATACATACATACATACATACATACATACATACATACATACATACATACATACATACATACATACATACATACATACATACATACATACATACATACATACATACATACATACATACATACATACATACATACATACATACATACATACATACATACATACATACATACATACATACATACATACATACATACATACATACATACATACATACATACATACATACATACATACATACATACATACATACATACATGCATATATATATATATATATATATATATATATATATATATATATATATATATATATATATATATATATATATATATATATATATATATATATATATATATATATATATATATATATATATATATATATATATATATATATATATATATATATATATATATATATATATATATATATATATATATATATATATATATATATATATATATATATACATACATACATACATACATACATTACATACATACATACATACATTACATACATACATACATTACATACATACATACATACTTACATACATACATACATTACATACATACATACATACATACATACATACATTACATACATACATACTTACATACATACATACATACATACATACATACATTACATACATACATACATTACATACATACATACATACATTACATACATACATACATTACATACATACATACATACATACATGCATATATATATATATATATATATATATATACATACATACATACATACATACATACATACATACATACATACATACATACATACATACATACATACATTACATACATACATACATTACATACATACATGCATACATGCATACATGCATACACGCATACATGCATGCATACATGCTTATATGTATACATACATACATACATACATACATACATACATACATACATGCATATATATATATATATATATATATACATACATACATACATACATACATACATACATACATACATACATACATACATACATACATACATACATACATACATACATACTTACATACATACGCACTTACATAAACAGATAGATAAACAGATACGTAGGCAGATTAACAAATAGATATGTAAGACAGATAAACAGACAGACAGATACAAATACAGACACATTTATAAACAAATATGTTTTGGTTCTGATTTATTGTAATGATTTACTTCATGGTTTGCGTGTGTCAGTAGTAATCTTGAGGTAATTTGTTTTCATGTAGTGTGGTGACTCGTGGTGTTCAAGCTTGTAGTGTTCTGATATGTACTAGTTGTGATAAGTACATAGATGATACTAACGGGGTAATGCAATATGTTACACGCAAAGGTAATGCTACAGGCGCAGATGTAGCCATGGGGAGCTGTAATATGATATAGGCGAATGTAGCATGCGATAATGCCATATGTAATACGTGAATATAGTAAAGCGAGGGCGCTATATGGTATTAACGTATATGATGTTTTCGGGGATGTATTACAAGTTAGTACTGAGTGGACTGGTAAGTAGGAGAATAATTAATGTGTAATGCTGCCATGGTAACTGGGAATATATTGACTGAATCCCTTTACTCATGGTATATTATTCGCTTGAAGAAAACGTTCCCCAAGCCCGGCATTACAGTCAGAACACTACATCCGTACGATGTCTGACTGTTTTCTTACCCCATTTTCTACAAACCGACGGAAAATAAATAGGAATGTTAATATTTCTTTTTATCTCTCATAAACTTTCATGATTCATAGATAAATGCGATCATTAACGACCATTCACTTTATATATCTAACAAAAAAATGCACTTCCCACATTCCTTCCTGCTTTTATGGGCCTCTTTATAGAGTAACAAAGTATACCCTCACGGAATCCTTGACCTGCGCGTTTTCCTCCAAGGATCTTATTCCCCCCCTGCGTTTGCGCCCTTATGGACCTCAGACCCCTCCTCTCTGAGTCCTTAGACCTATTGAAGGCCCTGGCTCTCCTCCCTCTGCCGCCGCTCCCTTCTCCCTTTGCCCCCTGGGTCCTCCATCCCCTTCACGATCTCGCCGAGCCCCTTGGGTCCTTCGCCCGACCCCCGGCTCCCCCTGCAGGCCCTGAATCTCCCTCCTCCTCTTGCCCTTAGATCCTGACCATCTCGCCACACTGGCCTGGTGCATAATGGACCTTCCTGCTTTGACTGTGTGCGGCCACAGATCATCAAAGCAGTTTGTTACCGATTCTCAGCTCCTTTTTAACTACTCCATAAAAGAAGCACAAAAGAACCGGTAAAAGCCATGTAGGGTGTGCGAGGGAGCCTCAAGTTTAAAGCTGAGGTGGTTATGTAAGGCAGAGGTTCTGGCAGGTGTAACAAAGTGCTAATGTTAAGGCGGCTCTGATGTACAAAGTGAAACAATGGGGTTCTAAAGATGACGTATGTGCATTGTGACGTCCGTTGCACGTACGGCGGTGGGAACGGGTGGAAGGGATGGAAAGGGTGGAGGGAAGCGTACGAACGAAGCGATAGAGGTCAAAGACGGTAATATTTCTGACGACGGCGATGAGGATGAGGAGGATGAGGATGAGGATGAGGATGAGAATGAGGATGAAGATGAGGATGAGGATGAGGATGAGGATGAGGATGAGGATGATGAGGATGAAGAGGATGATGATGATGATGAGGATGAGGATGATGATGATGAGGATGATGATGATAACGAAGGCCATAACGATGACAATGATGACGACAACGAGGATGAACATGATGATGATGATGGTAGTGGGGATGTAATAAAAAATAATAAAAAAGGCAAAAACTGCTCTTTGATTTCCTCTGATGTTCGATTAAAGTGTACTAATCACTTTGTAAATAATAGTGGGGGTGTAAAAAGGTACTTTTAGATTTCCTGGTTCAGGAAATTACACTGCAAAACATGAGTCATTGCAGTGCAGTGAAAAAGCGATGAATCCTGGCTTGAAACACTCGATGTGTATTATACTCGATTTAATTTCACTGTTGTTGCTGATGCCATTGCTATAATTGCTATTGTTGAGGTTTTACAGAGCATACAGTCTAGAATCCAGACACCATCAGCAAGTCAGAACTAAATGAAGATGAAACTGTAACATAAATCTTTATCTTTATTTAAACAGTATACTAAATTTATCCTTTTGGGACATTCCACGGGGAATATCAATTAGAGGAAACCGACTAAATAATATTCTTAGTGATGACGCTGGTATATGATATTGTCATTGGCATAATGGCGTAACTAACACTTTTCACTGAGAGGGTTAACGAAAAAGAATCATAGGATTATTGTCTTTCTGGGCAGTGATACAATTGCGGCATTGTTTTGGAGGCTGGTAGTGCATCACGTATAAGATAAGGATAAGCTGATGATGATCCTAATTAAATATGGTGACTAACTAAAGGAAAGGAATGAACGCATACTAGCTGTGAATCATTGGAATAGGAAAACCATCGAATTGAACCATTAACAATTATGATAGCAACTGCGTTAACTGCCGCTGCATAACTAATATATAGATACTGATAAGGTTATGATAAACGACTTGTAAAGATCAATTATATCACAAAAGATAGAGTGAAATTGAAGTTGTAGTGAAGATTGCGAAACAGAGTTGATGTAACACACGATGCAAATTTTAAAAAAAACGGGGGGGGGGGGGGTGTTGGGTTAACTGTATGACTCATTTATAAAAGGAAATAAACCTGAGTGCAAGAAAACAGAAAGAGAGGTAATGAAACAAGATATTGCTTGATAAAAGTTAATGATAGTGATACTAATTGCCCTGGTAATAGTAGTAAGAACAGCAAAAGCAACAGCATTTATATCTAAAATAAAAATTGCAACAACAAAGATAATGATAAGGACAATAACATTTTACATTATACAATAAGAATAACAACTACAGTAATGATAATCATCATCTTTGACATCGTTATTATAACAGCATAGATAGATGAAGATGATAATAAACCTGCTGCTGCTGATGAAGATATTATGATATGATGGTGATAAAAAAGATAATGATAATTGTAATAATGATAATAATAATGAATAATAAAAACAAAAAACGGCTAAGAATGTAAGAAATGCACGGTAAAAAGCAAAGTTAAAGAAAATAAAATGAAAAGAAATGAAATAAAAACTATTAAGCTTATGCTACCAAGAAAATTATAAACGCGATGACAGCAATGATAATGGCGGTGTCCATAATAACAATAATAATAATACTTGTGATTGCCACAACAACAACAACAGTTACTTCTGTTATAACAACAGTTATAACAGAAGTAACAACAACAATAAAAAAATGTGATGTAATAACTCCATAACCATGGTAACGTGATGGAAAAAAATAATCATAACAGTTCTGATAATAAAGGTGAGGATGATAAATAAGAAGTTAAGGAAATATTTTGTGATGATAGTACTCATAATGAAGATAATAGTAATATGGAAAAAAATCATAATAAGCAAATAAGGGAAATAACAACGAGGAAGAAGATGATAAGAGTGATAATGATAATGGTAACACCGTGATGGTGATAGCAATAATGATGAGGATGATGAGGATGGGTATGATAATGATGATGTTGATGGTGAGAATGAGGGTGATGGTGATATCATTGGGACAGTGATGATGGTGATAGTAATAATAGTAGTAGTGGTAATGATAATAATAGTAATAATGACAAGGTAATAATATAATAATGGTAATGATAATGACGATAATGATTATCATTATGAGAATTAAATCAATTGCAGTAATGGTGATAATGATAATGATGATGATGATGATCAAATAATAATAATCTGACTATTTCTACTGTCACTACTAATATTACTACGGCGGACAATATTACTACTACTAGTGCTACTACTACAACAACTACTGCTGCTAACAATAACAAAAATAATAATTATCATTGATATCATTATTGTTATCATTATATTATTACCATTATTATTATTATTTTCTGCTACTACTACTGCTACTATTACTACTACTAATATTGCCAATGATAATGATAATAATAGCAATAGTAAACTAATAGTGGTAATGATAATGACAACCAAGTACTACTACTGCTATCGCTACTACCAATAATAATGATAAAAGTATCAACAACGATAAAATAAAAATAATGATAACAACAGTAATAGTAGTAGTAGTAGCAATAATAATAATAATAATGATAATAATAATAATGATAATAATAATAATAACAGCAACAATAATAATACTTATTATTATTAAAGGATTTTAAAAAATAATAATAATGATAACAACAGTAATAGTAGTAGTAGTAGTAGCAGTAATGATAATGATAATGATAATGATAATGATAATAATAGCGACAACAATAATAATGATTATTATTGTTATCATTATCACAATAATAATAATAATAATAATAATGATGATGATAATAATAATAACAATAACTACAACAATGATACAGATAACGAAAACAAATAATGGTAATAATAATATGAATACTATCAACAATAACGATAATCAAAGTCATAGTAATAATCATAATATTAGTAATAACAGTAATGCTAAAAATCATTATGATGATAATGAAGTAAAAATGATAATAACAATGATAACAACAATAATGAAAATAGCGATAACAGTAGTAAAAAATAATAAAACCCGACATAAAGATAATAATAGTAAAAGTAAACTAATAATGATGATTGCAACTTTAGTACTATTACTATTACTATTACCACTACTAGCATTGATGATAACAGCATCGACCATGATAATAACAGAAATAATGATAACAATAGAAACAGTAGTGGTACTTCTACTACTACTACTTCTACTAATACTACTACTACTAAAAATAAGGATAACACCAACAACTATGGCAATTATAGCAACAATGATAATGAGTATGATAAAATAACAATCGTCATAATAATGTGAATGAACTTAATAATAACGATAGTAAAAGTAATAGTAATGATTATAATATTAGTAATAGTAGCAATGATAAAATTAATCATGATAATAATGATAAAATTAATCATGATAATAATGATAAAAATAATCATGATAATAATGATAAAATTAATCATGATAATAATGATAAAATTAATTATGATAATCATGAACTAAAAAATATAATAGCAATAATGATAACAGTGATAACAACAATACAACAACAATAACACATACTACTTCAGGACTCATGAACAGTGTCAGATAGAAACTAAATGCAGTACTAATAAGGATAAAAAGTACAACAACAGCAGAACAACAATAACAGTAACAAAGAAAATAAAAATAATTCCTCCTACACACCAATTACAGCGTTTCTGAAAAGGAAAAGAGAGAGAAAAAACGTGTCCTGGACCAAATGGGTGAACAGTACATCGGAATAGAAGAAAAACTGGCTGGCGCTTGGGGAGAATAATATAATAAAACAGTTAAGAAAAAATAATTACAATCGGAAACAAACGAATGAATGAAATAAGGTGAAATAGTTAATGGTTGTTGAAAGCGCGAAGACCAAGGAACTAATAAGACAATAATCACAAATCAATAGATGTTTCTGTCTGGAATCGATCCCTCAACCACGAGAGAGTCAGATTCATTAAGCTGATTAATTACTTTACAAGGAACAAGGAACAGAGTACAAGACGTTTAAGAAATAACAAAAATGGTTAAGAAATATACAGCATGTACAGTATACAACAATACTAACAAGTGCTATTGTTGATCAGATTGTTTATAAATCCGACGCTTATTTTAATCATTTTATTTCATTTTCTTCTCAAATACCTTGTAGCTCTCCTCAGGCGCCTGTGATGTTATCAGATTGAAAGGGAATCATACAACGAAGTACTGTCATACGTAAATATTATGAAAGGACAAAGACCGGCACACAAAGTCGCATTTAATCTCATTAGAACCATTAGCCACAGAGAACACATTACAAAGTGTAGAAAACAATAACAAAAGACTATGACTGAAGCTCCGCAGTAAGTTTCCGAATACTTTTCTGTTTTCTCTCTTTCTTTCTTGCTTGTTTTTTCTCCCCTTCTTCCACATCCAATTTTGAGGCTTGGTGTGGTTTGGTTGTTAAACCCGGCGCCAGACTGAGACTCATCAAAAGGCAATGATGGAATCTTCAACCTTGCCACAGGAATTCCCTCGACATTTGATCCATTAGAAGCGCAGCAGATGAGGGGAAAACGCTGTGAGAAGGGACCACAGGGAGAGGGAAATATGTTGTGTCAGGGGATCAAGCTGCAAAATAATTGGGGGAACATACAACGAGGGGATCACTCGTTTTAAGAGGGGAACGTGTTATATATATTGATAAAAAAAAAAAAAAATACACTAAAAAAAAAACAAAAAAACTTACAGGACGGGGAACAGACAATAAGGGAATAAGATCACTGGTTACATGATGAAGTGAAAAATATGAGGGGGGGGGGGGGGGGTAAGGTAAAATACAGTAAGTAAATGCAAGAAACAGAAAAAAAATGTATATATATAAACATTAAAAAAAAAAAAAAAAAAAAAAAATAGGTGAAATTAAATACGCAGAAACAGATTAATGCAAATATGGGAAAAATTAAGGCAGAATGCAGTGTATATTTCAATGTTCTTTTATGGAAGAACGTAGTCTAGAAAATAGCAAAGGGTACATGCAGGAGGAACAGGACACTACATAAGATGGAAACATTTATAAGTTGGAGGGAATTCCAATTTAAACTGAATGAGAGAGAAACTTTAAGGGAAAGTACTGTAATTGATATGGTAATGGGCTGTGTTGCATAGAGAAGTCATCCAAATTTTGACATTCTGTTTCATCACTAACGTCTCCCCCAAAGAAATTCAACAGCATGAATTTATATTGCAATAGTAAAATTATCAAGATAAATGACTAGACTGTACATAGGCGTATTTCGCAGGTGGCTTGTTTAAAAGTGTTGATCATCCTCACGCTTTCTATCCAAACTTTTTTGTATTTTTAAACATTCAGTCTAGAGTACAAATCGCTGTTGATATCAAAGTAAATTCAGTTCTTTAAACAAAATCTCAACTAATGATATATATATAGCGTCAATATCAGTCATAATTTGGAAGAGACCGCAAAGTTTGGATTCCCTACGGCAAGAAATGATAAATATGATTTATTCAGCATTTTGACATCACACGATACCGTATAAAATCCGTTCAAATTTATAGTACTAATTCGTCTTCTAAATGCTCATGTGTTGAAATTTATACTACATGGAATTCCCAGCCCACTTCTCGCGTTTTCAAAATGTTAATTTGTTGAAATTCATACGAAAGGGAATTCCACTTCATTGTATCTAGGCAAAATTTATTCATTCTCGCTACATAACGCCGTTTTGGAACATTTAAGACGTTAGTTAAGTGCTGACTTCTATAATCATTCCATTGACATGTTTTTATTCTACGTATAATGTGCATCACCATAAATGTACGTTAAAAAAAAATCATAAAGCCCACCTCACTACCGGATGAACAGTAATGTTGATGATTAAAAC
>NC_061819.1:13214363-13216863 GCF_019202785.1 Penaeus chinensis | reverse complement strand
AATGAGAAATAAACAAACACAACAATTATGCAAATAAATACAAAATAACAATGCCACCATAACCAGTAACAATATGGCATATAATGGGAGAGAGAGCGATAAAACGAGTAAAAAATAAATATTCCCAAAATGAGAAATCTTTTGTTGCTAGATAAACAGAACCGAAATAAGTGAACTAAAAAGACGAAAAATCGATATAGTGGACGGAAAAAAGGCACAAAAATGAAGAAAAAAAAAAAATATATATGTGCAAAGTTGTCCAATCTGATGTTCCATTCGTAAAGATTAATACCCGTTCTATTTTCTCGACCAGTGAACAGAGCGTCATTGTTAAGAGGTGTTTTGAACATATTCACAATGTTCTCTGACTGTGGAAGCTGGATCATAGTTTTTAGTAGACAGTAATCTATGAACATCCATTAACGACGGTGTTGTCAGAAAGAGTTTTGATATAGCATGATACATAATTCTTTTATATACTTCAAAATGACGCACGTATATACACACACAAACACACCACACACACACGCACGAACGTACGCACGCACGCACACGCACACGCACACATACACACACACACACTCAAACACACACACACACACACACACACACACACACACACACACACACACACACACGCACGCACGCACACGAACACGAACACGCACACGCACACGCACACACACACACGCACACACACACACACACTCAAACACACACACACACACACACGCACACACACACACACACACACACGCACGCACGCACGCACACGAACACGCACACGCACACACACACGCACACACACACACACACACACTCAAACACACACACACACACACACACACACACTCAAACACACACACACACACACACACTCAAACACACACACACACACACACACACACTCAAACACACACACACACACACACAGTCAAACACACACACACACCATAAAAAGGGGGGAAAATGTCAAGGGCCGTTCCAGTTGCCGGTGAGGACGTCTCCTCAGTCATCGCTCGCCCGAAAGATTCTATTCTTACGGTCGTCTTCTTTAAAGTTTCAAGTTCCGCAGTTCATCTGTTCGCCGCCAAATGGAACCAGTTTCCACCCGTTGACTTGTGGATTTCAGACCGTTTGAATGAAAGGAGAAAACGTTTCCATATCATGAAAATGACATGTAAAACTCATATTTCACTGAGAGAAGACATGGCACAACACCAAACTGCATCTTGTCATTATGTAGAATGAAATTACAACCAGTTATTCCGAAAGGAGAATGAAATGTATGATTAAACGCACTCTGCAACTGAACAATAGCGATCTATACTCTGCACGGTGCAGTGAAGTGGACACTCAGTGTAAATTCTGACTTGAGCATTAAGCCTACACTAATATGGATTACCAAGAAGGCTGTGAAGTTCTACAGAGGCGCTAAGCTCCCAGCGTAAGTTACATTACAGAATAAGTCCTGCAGCATAATGCAATACTAGGCATGATAATATGTAGTAATGAAGACAGATATGATGAGGACATGCATAACAGGCATATTAGATTATGCAGAAAGGAAATATTTGGCATAAAATGGAAAAAGTAAGCCATGCCGATTTCCATATTTAAAAAACAAACACACAAAAAAAAGGAAAAAGATACCGACGGATTATTAAACTATACTGCTCACTATCAGCAGTCAACTATATAAAGAGATAATAAATAAATGAATATCTATGTATCTATATCTATATATATGCATATATATACATATATATACACATAAGTATGCATATATACATATAGGAATATGCATTATATACATATATATATATATATATATATATATATATATATATATATATATATATGTATATATGTGTGTGTGTGTGTGTGTGTGTGTGTGTGTGTGTGTGTGTGTTTGAATATACATGTTTATACATTTATATATGTATATCTATCTATCTGTATCTACGCAAATACACACATACACACACATACATACACATACACACATACACACATACACACACATACACACACACATACACACACACATACACACACACATACATACACACATACACACACAAATACACACAAATACACACACAAATACACAAACAAATACACACACAAATACACATACAAATACACACACAAATACGCACACAAATACACACACGAATACATACACAAATACACACACAAATACACACACACACACACACACACACATACCCACACACACACACACACACACACACACACACATATATATATATATATATATATATATATATATTCACACACACACACACACACATATACTATATAGGGCATGGTGGCCGAGTGGTTAGAGCATCTGACTTAGAAATATCACGACAATCTGAGTTCGTAGGTTCGAATCCTGGTGGATGTGTTCTTCTCCCCTTGGTAAGGAACTTCACCTCAATTGCCTGAAGTTATAAATGAATGTGTGAATGTGTATAGTGAAAGTCATTTGATC
>NC_061819.1:13199363-13204363 GCF_019202785.1 Penaeus chinensis | reverse complement strand
CCCATTCTCCCCCCCCCCCCTTCCGTTCCCCTTCCCTACTATCTTCATTCTTATCGCCTCGGATAGTCGTGGAAATAAATGAGCGTAAACTGAAGGTCTAAGTACTTTAATACTGTGTTTTTGCCTCGTAAAGGAAGAATGGTGATGGTGGTGATGATAATGATAATTATGTAATATCAGTAATAATAATAATAATAATAATAATTAGAATAACAGAGTTAGAATAGGATTCTGATAGATTCATCATATAATGTACGTTCGTACAGCTGTGTGAATCATTATACATATATATATATATATATATATATATATATATATAAATATATATATATATATATATATAGAGAGAGAGAGAGAGAGAGAGAGAGAGAGAGACACACACACACACACACACACACACACACACACACACACACACACACACACACACACACACACACACACACACACACATTGTACATTTATGTATAGATAATGTTTATATTATTTATTTACTGAATGATATGCAAATTCCCTTATCTTTGTGTTACAATCTATCTATCAGTATATCTATCAATATATGCATACAATAAACGACAGCAGAAGCTTTCCTAAAGATAGCTCAGTTCTAGTTGCGTTTCCCTGCGTTCAATTCGGTCTGACTTGCATTACCCGGAATATTGTATGGAAAACATTTTGCAACATGGGATCATCGGAAAACGCTCGGAAAGCATCTACTTTAATCTGGCAGGTTTTCGGTTAAAATATATGGAAGATTAGCGAACTAATCTCATATGTGGCCTTCCTATCCTGCGCCAAAGTATAGAACGCTCGGTATGGCCAAGGCATTACGCTCTTTGGAATGCATTACAAAACAAATTTTAAAAGGAGCTTTGCAGGGGCGCGGGGCTATTTTGACCGGGAGGGGAAACGTGCACAGTTCAGAGGCTGGATGCTGCTTCATGGAGAACTCTGGTGTTATTAATATTCCTTTTCTTTTTCTAATTTTTATTCGTCTTGTTATTGTCTTTTCTTACTTCACTTCATTTTTCTTTCTGTCTCTTGTTCTTTCATTTTTCTTTTATAAAGTTCGAGGATGGAAAGTGTGTAACGAATTATGTAAAAAATTATGTTAAAATCGATCCTAGGATATCCCCCATTGTATAAATTTCCATACATTTGCTCATAAACCAGGAAGTGTAAAATCTTTGGCCTGTGAGAGGGCGCTGTGATGAATTGCCAGCTCGATGAAATTTTCCGTATCGATGTGCCTCAAATACCCAAAAGTGATTTCTCTCATCTACATGGATGGCATTCTGGTACCGACATGATAATCAGTCATCATCACAAAGGGCTAAAGAGACTTAATAGGACATTACTAGGACCGTGCTGTTAACAACTTCACTGGTGAGAAATGGATCTCTGAATAACAAAGGACACTTGAAGAAAATCACCATTTCGTTTCGATGCAGTTTATTATTATGAATTATGAAATGGTTCTGACATATATTTTTTTTCGTCTAAATAAAGTCACGGTTAATGTTTTAAAATGTATCTATATACATAAAAAAGTAAATAAAGTTAGTGTGCAGAAGCTTTAAAAAGTTCCTTGACTTTAGTACTCGACAGTATTCTTTTTTTTCGTCCCTCACACCCATTCACATAATACTGCTTGATTATGTCCGGCGTTAAGTACACATGTCCGTTCAGCTCTAGACTTTTACGGCATATTGGGAGCAACGATGCCATATGTTTGCAGGAACACTGGGTGTACACGTACTTACACTGAGGCAACTGTTCCTGATAAAAACGTACGGGTTCGACAACAGATCTGAAGTCTACAATAAATACACTTGTTTCACAAAATTAAAAATCTTCACATGTTTAGGCATCATTCTACTACCCAATTCTATGATTATATATCACTATATCAAATTTATATAACAGTTACAGTACCATGTGTGGGTCGCCTTGAGTTATATTTAGCATTTCGGTTACGGAAAAGTATGCTGTTATTGATGTCACGATGGAAAAGTAGTGCTGATTCAGATTTCTTAAAGTAAAAAGCATTTCTAAACTGACGTCTCTGAAAATCCTCGCCAAAATAGAGAGAGTTAAGACGTCTGGCACGACAAACCTGTCTTCTTTTAACCGAGAATGGAAATGCAAAGAGTTAAAGCAATTGAATAGGCTTGCATTAGTTCTGACCGGTATATGCACGTGTTCTAACTTAAAAGTAAATATAGTATGGGAGAAACTTTTAGATTGACATATAAAAATATATTAAGAACTTACTTGCTAACTCCCACATGCAACTTCAACATATATCTGCCTTAGCATGTGACGGGGGTTAGCAATTGCTGTCATTATCTAACATCCATTACCATTAACAGGTTTCACCGGGTAAGTAGGCCCCCTTGCTATCGCACAGCGGATCTTGTGTATCCCCAGTCACCATTACCAATATACGGCCACCAGATCACTGTGTAACACGTCACTATTACTATGTCATTGTGCAACCCCAGTCAGCATCGAGCAATAACATTACCAAGTAATCATGAGGAGGCCATTGTGCAGGTAATCATCAACAGGTTATACATAACTTCCATCACCACAGGTAGAACCGCGGTCCTTCCTAATCCTAAAATTCTCTGTTGGTGTGGGCCCTACAATGCCCTTCCCTTTCGTGCTCTGTGACCGGCATGCCCCACTTTCCTTTCCACAATATCGTGTCCCGCGGCGCTAACCTGCGTTCAATTAACCGGCAAGGATGAGCATCTAGGCAGAGTGGTTCATTAGTTACAGTTTTCAGACGTGTTTTCTCATTATCTCTGATGCGTCATAGTTTAATTAACATTATCATTAAGTCTGCGGGCGAATTCATGCTTTACGTAAGTATCCCTTATGCTCATGACTGGAACTGGATTCTTAGACAGGTTTTGTGCTATCTGAAAATAGCCCATTTAAATTCGAAAGAAAATCACACACAAACAAAAACACGGAAGACTAGTGGTTTCCGGGATTCTAGATATTTAGGCCTTAAAAGAAAGCTATAGATTCTTAACGCTCCAATTCACTTAATTAGTTAATTATGTATATCTATCTATCTATATATGTGTGGGTATATATATATGTATATATATATATGTATATATATATATATATATATATATATATATATGTATATATATGTATATATATATATAAATATATATATGTATATGAATGGATATAAACATTTATATGTATATATCTATATATATATTTATCTATATATCTATCTATCTATCTATATATTCATATATATATGAATGAATATAAATATTTATATGTGTATATATATTCATATATATATATATATATATATATATATATAAACATATATATATATATATATATATATATATATATATATATACACACACACACACACACACACACACACACACACACACACACACACACACACACACACACACACACACACACATACACATACACATACACATACACATACACATATACACATATACACATATACACATATACGCACATACATACATACATACGTATATTCACACATATGTGTGGCTTCGAGGCCTCCTTCCTTCTGGCTCCCCTACCCCCCCCCCCTTTTTTTTTCCTTCTCTCCCACTACTTTTCTCCTTTTCCTCCTCCTTTCCTTTCTCCCACTCTCATACTCACTCTATTTCCTCCTCTCTCTCTCTCTCTTCCATACTCACTCTCTTTGCTTCTCTCTGCCTTACAAAAGTTCTTTACTTAGCCTGTTCCCCTTTGCCTTAGCCTAGCTTTGTCTTTCCTACTTTTGCCTTCTTTAAGTTCATCTTCTGTCTTACTCTTACTTCTGTATTCCCTTACTCTTGCTGCTATGTATTTTTTCTCTAAAACCTCCTGGTCCTTAGCTATGTTTGTGCTCTTCCATAAAATTACTATATTCGCTTTGTCTGGCATTTTTTCCTGATTTCTCGTCTGTTCCCTCACTCTAAATCTTTACTCCTTATTCCTACGACCCCATGGCCCCCCCTTTTTCTACAGCCTGCCCTTTTATGTGTCCACGGAAAGTCTGTATGATCCTGGAGGAGCCACGCCTGACACTTCGCCCTACCCTTACCTATTCTTATTTTTTTTCTATCATGCTTTTTTTGTAAATTGAAAAGATTTTCAGTGGTGAATAAATTTAAATCAAGGCTGTTTTATAATATCATATAGTTTTGTTTACACTTTGCTGTCGGGTATTTTAGAAAGCTGAGCATGTTTTAACAAGTCTGGCGCTCTGCCTCTGCCTCTTTAATTGCATTTTTAGTAAGACGTGTGAAGTTACTATTCTTTTATCTATACGCATGTTTTGTTTCCTTTTTTAATTGTGTCATTATCATTTTATATGCCAGTGTTATATCTAGTATTAAAGTTATCACCTAAGCCCCCCCCCCCCCCCCCCACACACACACACTCTTACGCACACTCACACACAAACACACAAACACACGTACTGTGTATTTACGTATATATCTGTTTGTTTGTTTGACTTTGTGTGTGTTTGTGTATGTGTGTGTGTGTGTGTGTGTGTGTGTGTGTGTGTGTGTGTGTGTGTGTGTGTGTGTGTGTGTGTGTGTGTGTGCTTAGGTGATAGCTTTAACACTAGATATAACGCTGGTATTAATGGCACATATACATTAATTTTTCTCATCAGATAAGTGGCACGGATCATCATATTAATTGATTCCACAATTGCTCTCGCGAGTGCAATGTTTTCTGTATTATAAAATCATGGGAAATTCCACTGGAAAAAATACGTTAAACTTCACATTTCTTTATAGCATTCTTCCTTCTTTAACACCTCGTACCTTCCCGTCCCCCACTTCCCCTCCTCTTAAACCCCACCCCACTCCCCACCCTCGAACCTCTCTCTATCTCCTCCCCACCCTTGCTCTTACCCCTCCCTTCCCCTACCCCTTTCCCCCTCCCCTTCCCCTCCTCGTGCCCAGCCGCGTCACCCCGTT
>NC_061819.1:13184363-13191863 GCF_019202785.1 Penaeus chinensis | reverse complement strand
AACTGCGCATGGAGAGAATCGAAGAAAGATGACCTAGGGATTACAATTTCCATAGTGGTATTACAATATGACGACGGTGGTAGCAATTAAAAAGAGACCATGGCATTACCATAAAAAAATGATCCAAACAAATATAATAAAAAAATTCACCATGGTCGACTAAAAAGATGCTGCACCCCGCCAGAGGGAAAGATACAAGTAGACAGAGAAATAGAGAGATAGAGAGATAGAGAGACAAAAAGACTGAGAGAAAGAGTGAGACAGACAAGACAGAAACACTGAAAGAGAGAGAGAGAGAGAGAGAGAGAGAGAGAGAGAGAGAGAGATGGAAACAAGAGAGACGGGGGGAGGGGCTCGAAAGTGGACCATACAGATCCACAACGCCACTCAGGAAACGAAGAAGAGGAGGCTTCACAGACCAACACATAGGTGAAATACACGAATACAAGACGGATCCACCTAGCAAAGCAAACCTCTCCCCTTCTCTGCCCTCTCAACGTTACAACATAAGCAGACCAGCAAAGAGACCACATACCTGACCTCATGTTAAACAGGAACATCGTACTCTATTCCCGGCACCGCCCCTCCACTTTCCCCCCCACCCCCCCCTAGACTCTTAGAAAGGGGTGGGAGTGGGGAAGAGGGATCGACATTAGCCGTCGTAAAAGGCAGGACTAATTAAGAGAAAAACGTAGGCGCTAAGGGATTAGGTAGGATCCCCCCCTGACATGATAGAATCCTAAGATGAATGGCTCTCCTCAGACTTACACAGGATTTAATCGCATTAAGGACGCAACGGCCGCACAGGATGCTTTTGAGGCCATTATTTACGTCCCGTCTGTCACTTTCATGTGCTTATTAAAATTGGAAAGTTCGAAGAGTATTATAACTGTCGGGGTTGCTGCTGTATGTTGGTATTTGTTGCACTAAAAGGGGTGAAATAATTGACTAATTAATTTCGAGAAGTGGAGCGAAATTTCACTCCCTTTCGTAATGTCCTTCACATTATCTTTCTCCACTTAAAATGTGCACCTAATATTTCTACAAAAGAATCATTACAATTTAAAAGCCTGCAAAGGAAATGCATAAGAAAGAGAGAGAGAGGCAGAGAGAGAGAGAGAGAGAGAGAGAGAGAGAGAGAGAGAGAGAGAGAGAGAGAGAGAGAGAGAGAGAGAGAGAGAGAGAGAGAGAGAGAAATAAACACCCCACCGCTGCCACCATTCGCAAGCTAGAAGTGCCGACACGATTAAGAATGCTAAGAACTCCAAGTATGCACACAAAAGGGGTGTCACCCTCATCCTACAGCGTGGCGTCAAAGCTCCAGCGAGACCAAAGCGGATTGCTTGTGGTGACACTCGTAGCGGAAATGAAGTTAAAGACACGTAACATGCTTCGGATGGCAGCGGGAGGGGGCGGGAGAGAAGGGGGGGTAGGTACCTGTGCTTGTTGTAGTGTGTTCAGGGATCACAGGTCCCTCCGGCACTAAAAGTGCTAGGTGTGTCTTTTTAACATATTAATGCTGGCATGTGTGTTATCTTTACTGTGCGCGCGCGCGCGCGCGTGTGTGTGTGTGTGTGTGTGTGTGTGTGTGCAGAAGTGTGTAAACATACGTGTATATTAAGATATATATTAAGATACATGTCCTTATACATATACAAATATAGTATATGGACTTATACATTTTATATAACATTTTTGTTTAGATTCCGAGTTAATGCCATGAAGTTACGGCTTTTTTCTTGTGATATAGATTACCCGTTAGAGCCTTCAGCTGCCTTTACTCTACCCAAAACATTTCTTCAACTCCTCTTACTGAGAAAGGGAGAGGGAGAGGGAGGGAGGGAGGGAGGGAGGGAGGGAGGGAGGGAGGGAGAAAGAGAGAGAGGGAGAAAGAGAGAGAGGGAGAAAGAGAGAGAGGGAGAAAGAGAGAGAGGGAGAAAGAGAGAGAGGGAGAAAGAGAGAGAGGGAGAAAGAGAGAGAGGGAGAAAGAGAGAGAGGGAGAAAGAGAGAGAGGGAGAAAGAGAGAGAGGGAGAAAGAGAGAGAGGGAGAAAGAGAGAGAGGGAGAAAGAGAGAGAGGGAGAAAGAGAGAGAGAGAGAGAGAGAGAGAGAGAGAGAGAGAGAGAGAGAGAGAGAGAGAGAGAGAGAGAGGGGGGGGGGGAGGGAGAAAGAGGCAGAGAAGGAAAATACAGAAAGAACACAAGCCTTCCCTCCTTCCTTTACTCATGTTTTCCTTGCTTGCCTTTCACCCTTTTCATTTCGCTTCTTCCCGGCCCATAATCCAATTTGGTCTCTTTCACCCCCATTCATGCTTTCTTTTGCTCTCTGAACCTACAGTCTTTCTCTCGTCCTCATACCCCATTGCCCGCCTTCTATTCGTACGAGCCCTATATTCTTATACTTTCTATGGGTCTTTTTGATTACCTCTCGTCCCCTACTTCTTCACAATTTTCCTTCTCTCTTTTTCTGTTGGTATGTCCCTTTTTCCTCTCCCTCTATTCTGCTATTTATCGTTCTTTGCTTTGACTATAGCCATTAAAGCAAGTAACTTGCCCACAAGAAATGTATAGAAGGAACGGCTGTTCCTGTGTAGGGATTTGTACTGATTTTATAAGTTACATTTCTTGAACTAGGCTTCGCGGCACCATACTATTTGATTAAGTAAAAAGAAGGTATATATTGTTATCATCTACATCCTATTTTTTTGTTTGAATTGTCTGTTTTCAGTAACTGGCTTCCTCGAAAAATAAGTTCTGGTAATAATGATTATTTATGGTTTACTGCGACAGGCTATTGTGACGTCAGTCAAATTGTGGCATGTCTGTTTATTGTGCTTCCAACTACCCCTGTGTGCAAGGAATGGCCGGGGTCAGCAAGATTGCTAGACGAGGACGCTACCGCTGCACCACAGCTCAATATATAACGTATAAGCAACCAAAAACTTGTTTTTTTTTATTACAGAAGGACTGCATAGCAAAACATTCTCAACTACAAATTCATAAAAATGAACACACACACAATAATATTTTTAATGTGTAGATGCACATAGATAAAGAAGCAGTATGCTGAGAACTTTCAACATATTTTTTGTATGTTATGTTGACACAAAACCCACTGGACTACTCCGAGCTGCAAAATTCTGTTCTCTCTTTTCTATGCGTTTGTAAAAGACTATCGCGAAAACTCTTAATGCAAACAAAATTAAGGAAATGCAAAGGATTAATAAAAGAGGTGGTCCTTTTCTGAAGAACACAGTAAGAGGGGGTTTAAGTGTCGTGTGTCTGAGCCACCTAGAATGGTGTAGTGGTTTTTAACTGGTGATAAAAATGTTTCAATTGCACACACTTTGTATTTCCGTTACTCATGTATGTAAAAAGAAAAAAAAAATACATACAAACACATGTATTAAAAAAAAAAAAACATCGAACCACCCTCAATTTACATATGTCTGCGCACACACACATGTGTTTGTGCTCCATTACGTAAAATCTGAGTGAAATTCCAAAATTAACATATAATCGTACATCAAATCTCACAAGCTGAAAACATTAGTAACAAATGAACTGGCAAACTGAACGATGCCATAAATAAGCGATACAAGAGTATTATTCGAAATGTGGCACAAAACAGGGGAAATATTAGTAAATTGATATATAAAATTTGTCACATAAATGTCAGTAGTGTACAGTTGTCACGAAGTTAACAACCCATGATCATTCCGACTCTGCTGAACAAACAATAAACACTAGTTATATGTATAAAGTTATGCATCGAATCAACCTGGCCATTTTTTTTTTTTTACGAAAGTTTACCATAACAACGAATTCTGCCAAAAGCGTTGCCAGGTAAAGTCCAACGGCCCGTGACTATAAAAAACGGGTAAAGAACACACAAAAAAAAATCTAATGGAACAAAGAACAGTCGCACAATCTACATCTACCATAATGTCTACTATAACTGCAGTATTACCAGATGAAGCCCAAATGGCCTCGCAGAGAACAATAACATCAGAAACGAGACATGACAATCATTTGTGATTTAAGTGAACAATGAACATCTACATATTACGATAAACACAAGTACAGGAGATGATCATATTAATCAGTAGAGGTGGATCTAAAAAGATGTGTCAAGAGTGAACGAGAGCGAGATAGATAGATAGATAGATAGAGAGAGAGAGAGAGAGAGAGAGAGAGAGAGAGAGAGAGAGAGAGAGAGAGAGAGAGAGAGAGAGCGAGAGCGAGAGCGAGAGAGAGAGACAGACAGAGAGACAGAGACAGCCAGAGAGTGAGAGTGAGAGGGAGAGGGAGAGAGAGAGAGAGAGAGAGAGAGAGAGAGAGAGAGAGAGAGAGAGAGAGAGAGAGAGAGAGAGAGAGAGAGAGAGAGAGAGAGAGAGAGACAGACAGACAGAGAGACAGAGACAGCCAGAGAAGGGATAAGTATGACAAATGAAAAATAATGTAGACAATCAAGCGAGAACAGTCACACCAAAAAAAATATCAAAGCAATAGGGAAATAGCCTTGTAAAATATGGAAGCAGAAATTATCGGAAATTACTTACATACAAACAAACACAGACAAGACGTTAACGAAAATACAAATATAGGTAAAATAAATAAATTAATAAGTAAACAAGCAAACAAACACATAGATGGATAAACAAATAAATAATTAATATATAAACACAGGAATAAATAAATAAATAAACAAATTTAAGACCCTACTAAACAGAAGATAAGTATCTCAAGAGTACCACAGCCAACTGCTTTCTGCACATAACCCTTCCGTTTGCCTTCTGTTGATGAAAATCTGGAAACCAAGTGATAACGGGAACAAGAAAATGAAAGAGAGAAGAGAGAGGAGAGAGAAAGGGGATGTGGGAATGGTTAGGTAGGATTATAAGGGCGAAATGGTCACAAAAAGAGGCAATAGCGGAAGGAAATAGGAGACCTAAAAAGTCTCTGGTTTTGTGTGGATGGCGAAGCGGACCAAAAGGAAAAAAGTAGGCAGATTCCAATATTTTCCTGGAAAATAAGTAGATATAGCGTGTGTTTACACACACACACACACACACACACACACACACACACACACACACACACACACACACACACACACACACACACATACACACACACACAGTTCAAAAAGTTTGTGAAATAATCCATAACTAAAAATCATAAGAAAGGATTTTGATTTCAATTCAACTGAACATTCTTGTACCAGCGTGTTATAACGTGTTGAAACATGTACCCTTAAATGCAGATAATAACGCATCGCCGCCAGTTGGAAGTTTGCAACCATTCAAGCAAAATAGAATCCACCAAAATCAATTCCAAGACAAACAAGGCAAAGGCAAATCACTAACGCTCTGGGACAAGGTTATGGTGACAATACCCCAAAGAAATCAACAACCTACAAATGGATAAGTCGGTTCAGAAGTGTAAGAAACGAAATTGAAGATGAGCCATTAACTTGAGGACAATATTGTGAGGAAAATATTGATGCTGTTCGCGACATGATTGAAAAGGATAAACGAATAACCACTGAATCAGTAGCAGACACACTCAACATCACTGGTGGAGAGTTTGGGGCTAAGGAAGCTTTCTGCTCGATGGGTCCCTAGGCTGTTGCGCCCAGATAAGCAGCAAAGAAGGGTAGATCTTTCAATGGAAATTTTGAACAAGTGGGATGAGGACAAACTTTTCAGCAGAGAATTGTGACGGGATGGCTCTACCAGTACGATTCCGAAGAATTAATTCAATCAAAGCAGGGGGTGGAAGTGGACCAGTCAAAGCAAAATCTGAGTGTTCAAGAGGAAAGGTCATGGCCACTGTTTTCTGGGATGCAGAGGGGATTTTCCTGATTGACTTCCTCAAGAGCAAGAAAACAATTATCTATGCTTATTATGAATGCTTTTTGAGAAAACTGTCAAACAATCACAGAAAACGCCCTGGAAAGCTGTATAAACGTGTTCTCTTCCACCACGACAATCCACCCGCTCACGGTGTTCGGCAGACAAGAGCTGTGCTACGTGAAATAGGAAATCGTCCGACATCCAACTTACAGCCCCGATTTAGCCACATCTGACTTCTTTTTGTTTCAAAACTTTTAAAAAATAATTGAAAGGTACCAATTTTCTAGCGGTTGAAGATACATAATAAAACAAAAGCTGATCTGACATGGTACAGATCACATGACCCTCAGTTTTACCCATATGGACTTACAGGGGTTCATGCTTGAAAATATTATAACACGTTGGTACAAGAATGTGCAGGTGTATTGCAATCAAAATTCTTCCATAGAATTTCTGATTATGGACTTTTTCCACGAAATTTATTTCTAAAGCCCCCTCGTGTGTGTGTGTGTGTGTGTGTGTGTGTGTGTGTGTGTGTGTGTGTGTGTGTGTGTGTGGATATATATATATATATATATATATATATATATATATATGACACAAAGACAAACACAGTAACATGTACACAAAGATGAAAGGAAAACTGCCACAGTAAGAATATATATATATATATATATATATATATATATATATATATATATATATATATATGTATAAATAGATATATTCATATATATTATAAACATAGACATGTATATATAAATACATATACACACGTATATATATATATATATATATATATATATATATATATATATATTATGTATATATATATATATATATATATATATGTATATATGAATATATATATGTATATATATAAATATATATGTGTATATATACACACACATATATATGTACATATATATACACATATGTATATACACACACATATGTATATACATATACATATGTATACATACATACTTATATATATACATTATTTATACATTGTGTATATATATATGTATATATATATATATATATATATATATATATATATATATATATATATATATATATATATATATATGCAATGCACAATATATGTAAAAGTGTACGGATCTATCGATCTACCTATCTATATATACGTATAGATAGATAGATAGATAGATAGACATGCCATATAAAAAATAAGATCAGTGATTTTAACCGTAATCATCTTTAAAGAATCTGGTTATTCAAAATACACAAAATAAACCAAAAACTGATAACATAAAACTACAAATTAAATGGTAAACAAATCTCATTCATACCCCATACATATCGACCCACCTCGTCTCAACCCTCGTTATCGCTGTCCCAACCCTGACTTCGACCTCCCTTCTTCATCTCATGGGGTTCGATTTGGAACTGACCGACTATAGAGGGAGCTCCTGCTGGCTTCTACGGCCATGATAAAAAGTCTAATGACGAAAGAGACTTGGCGTTTTATCACTTAGCATGGATACTTTTTTTTTTTTTTTTTTTTTGAAGTAGGTGTGGTAATGGATTGATGAGACTTTCTTATATCAAGGATTATTTCATGATGGTGATTATGACGATATTAATAATGATAGTAATAATGATAATGACGATAATAATA
>NC_061819.1:13169363-13171863 GCF_019202785.1 Penaeus chinensis | reverse complement strand
CTTCTCCTCGAACCCTTTCATTCTATAGTCATTAGGTTTCACTGTCTACGCTATAAAGTTTACTATTGATTGTTTCATTTTAGGGTCTGCGAAATTCCATGGTTTGCATTGCTAAGGTCTTTGTTGTAACTTTTTATCATATCATATCGTTTTGTCTTGACACTTTTTGTTTGGATTCAGAAGAGGTCTAGGCCTGGCCTCATCTCATCTTTTTTCTTTCTCTCCTCTTCTCTCTCTCTCTTTTCCCTATCTATATATTATCTTTTTATTCCTTATCTTCTCTGGCTTATACCGCATGTGCCTGTCTCCCATCTTATAGTCTCTGTGTCCTCTTTGTGTCTCTCTCTTTCTCCCATCACTCTCTTCTCTCTTTGTCCCTCTTTATCCCTCCGCTCCCCCTCCCGACATCCCTCTCTCTATCACTCGAGGCAAGTTGAAAACATTATAATAACATTATCATAACAAAGATGTCCCCTCTCTGTTTAGGCTTCCATTATCACGTTAGGTCTCCGTCCTTGATTCTTTTTATTTATTTTCTTTCTTTTTTTCTTTTTAGTTCGGGCTTCTTGTTTTATACACAAGGACTTACGGATTTGTACTAAGATTACGTCATCTCCTTTGAAGAAACGAAACGTTTTGATCTTCAAGAGCTTGTGTTTCAGCGTTTTCAGAAGGCATTCTCTGTTTACTTATATCTGCCGGTCTTTTTTCTTTCTTTTAATGAAACCCAGGCTGTATTAACCCTTCTAGATGTCTAAAGTAAAATTATGCCGGTGGTGCTCAGGTTTGTACACACAGATATATACGCACAGTTACACATACACGAACGAATATGCGCACACAAAAATAACATTTTTGTATTGTATTCTTTGTAGCTTTATGCATTGGTTCTATTCCCCAAAGTATAAAAAGGGACAGATGATTTTTATTACCATGTGTGTGTGCGTGCGTGCGCGCATGTACATATATATATATATATATATATATATATATATATATATATATATATATATAAGCACACACATACACACATATATATTTATATGTATGTATAGTATATATACACACATATATGTGTGTGTGTATGTGTGTGTATATTTGTATATATTTATAGATATATATAAACACAATATATATATATATATATATATATATATATATATATATATATATGTATATGTGTATATATATATATATATATATATATATATATATATACATATATATATATTTATATATAAATACACACGCACACATACACAATGGCCCGATATGGCGAAGCTCAACTCCCATCGTAGCGAAAGAGTGCACATTTAGGTCTCAGCATGACTCTCTATCTCGTAATTATACATTTTATTGTTTACATATATATATACATACATACATACATACATATATATATATATATATATATATGTGTGTGTGTGTGTGTGTGTGTGTGTGTGTGTGTGTGTGTGTGTGTGTGTGTGTGTGTGTGTGTGTGTGTGTGTGTGTGTGTGTGTGTGTGTGTGTTTGTGTATTTAATATATGTACATATATACATATATATATATATACATATACATACATATATTTATATGTATATATATATATATATATATATATATATACATACACACACACACACACACACACACACACACACACACACACACACATATATATATATATATATATATATATATATATATGTGTGTGTGTGTGTGTGTGTGTGTGTGTGTGTGTGTGTGTGTGTGTGTGTGTGTGTGTTTCTTTTAACAGCCATTCATTCCACAGCAGGACATAGGCCTATCTCAATTCACTATTGAGAGGTTATATGGCAGTGTCATCCTTACCTGATTGGATGCCCTTCCTAATCAACCACGCATTTACACTTACACGGCGGTGACTTCCCCTATGACACCTGCGTTTGACTTCTCAAGGCGATATGTCGTTTTCTCGGGCTTGAACCAGCAGTCAGAGCGCAGACATTTTTACGATCGCCGCGACGGGGAATTAAACTTGGAACTACGAGGGTCGGTGACCAGTGCTCTAACCACTAGTCATATATGTATATATATATATATGTATATGTATATGTACATATATGTATATATATATATATATATACATATATATATATATATATATATATATATATATATATATATATATATATATATATGTGTGTGTATATATATATATATCGGGTGATTCATGCTCAGGGTGATGTGATACAATGGTGTGGTAGTCTAGGTAGTGTTAGATGCTTGCATGCTTTCTCGCTTCAGGCTGCAAAGCCTAGCTCTGCATAAGCCTCCCCTATCAATTCATAGCCTATCCATCATTGAGGTTATTGGCAGTGCCTCCTCGTGGCCATCCATGGAAACTGGGCACCTTGGATCTTGGAGCAACAGAAGGCCCTTGAGGTACGGAGTCATGGCCCACTGCCATGTGGACACGTCCTTGCTCCATACCAACTCCTACCCCTCACCCCCCCCCCCCCCTTGGGGGAGGTGGG
>NC_061819.1:13099363-13109363 GCF_019202785.1 Penaeus chinensis | reverse complement strand
TCCCAGGCGATCAGCAGATACCTCGGCAGTACAGTGCAAATCGCCAGCATATCCGGAAAAAAGATACATGACATGATACGAGACAGGAAGCAGCCCGAAAGCAACCCTAACGGTGCTGTATATCGCATACCCTGCAACAGATGCGGTATAGCATGCCCTGGTGAAACAGGCCGTGGTTTCAGCACCGGGATCATCGAACATCGAGCTGACATCCGTCACCACAGGATCTCCAACGCCATGGCGGTACATGTAGATGAAGCTGGACATCTATCCAACTGGAATGAAGCACAAGTAGTCCATGGAGAACTGAACAGACAGAAAAAAATGGGAGCTGCATACGTCGCGACAAAGAAAAATGTCACCACAGGATCGGGCAGATTCAAATTATCCAAAGTCGCAGCAACAATTATGCATATAACGAGTGGGAGGTCACAGTCGTCAGGTGTTTCGTCAACTAATGTTTGATATATATATATGTGTGTGTGTGTGTGTGTTTGTGTGTGTGTGTGTGTGTGTGTGTGTGTGTGTGTGTGTGTGTGTGTGTGTGTGTGTGTGTGTGTGTGTGTGTGTGTGTGTGTGTGTATGTATATGAATATATATATATATATATATATATATATATATATATATATATATATATAACACATACTCTGTAGTTTCTCTGGTGTATGTATTTCTGACAAAGATATAATCGAAACCAGTCAAATACATTTCTTGTATTTGATTAAATTATTCTCATTCATACCTAAATACGTATTATAGAAAAAAGTAGTAATGCCACTCAATAACATCAATGACAATGCTAATGACGAATACATTAATATTAAGTGCAATACATAAACGTTCATTTGAAATCAATAAATTTACTGATACCGGTAACAATACTAATGATATTTGTAATAACACTGGCAGCATTCGTACCTATAAAACTATAGCAATAATGATAAAACGATGACAATAAGTATAACAGTCTAGTAATGATTTAGAATTGACATAATAAAAATAGCGATTATTAATACCAACGTCACTGCAGTATCAATAATAGCAGCAGTTGTTCTTTATTTTCTTAATATCACCAATATAGTTGGTGTTTTATTATTACTGTTATTTCCATTTTTCATTGTGAGTGTGCTGATATTCGTGTAGTAGTATTTATTGTAATGATGACAATAATATTGATAATGCTATGAACATGTATAATTACAATGTTTATGTCCTAAAATAGCGTCGCAACTATTAACTTTTATCTGCTTTCAATTGCTTCACAAAATTGCTGCAAGAGCAAAATATCAGCCGTGCATCTGGTGTATAACTAATAATTAACATTTACGAACATACCAATAAATGCTTAAGAGCCAATCCTAATACGCCTGGTTATTGTCGGCATTAAATGGGATAGCTTGTTGCTGTTGACTTGCACAGTCATTCCACAATCCTAGAAATGAAATACTAGTTGAAAATGTTTCTTGAATCTTCAATCACCTTTTTAAATGGCAGATTTCAACATACATGCATTTTTTGTTGGATATATAGCCAAGTGCACTCGTGTTGTTTACTGAACCTTTCGCATCTGTTTAACCTTCGAAGTTTGGTGAATCTTGAGCGTATCTGTTGAAGTTGCGATGTTTGTTAGGAGTGTTGGCAGGTGGAGGTAGCGAAGCACCGCTGAGGTAGCCTATAAAAGTCCGTCTTTTGCCCCGCGAGTTACTTATGCTTGGGTGATGTTGTTTGCCGCGCGTAGCACTCTGTTGGATGAGTTCTGTTTGCTTAACGAGCCATGTTTACTGGGCCTCTTCTGTTTAATGACCCGTGTCTACTCAACAGCTTATAATTGCCTGACGACCTTGTTGTGCTACCTGAACAAGGTCTCTCCTCCGCCTGGCTTGTGCGTCCTGGAACACCGCAGGGAAGCCGTCGCCCGCTTTGTGAAGGCATTAGGGGAGATATTTCCGAGAGTCTTTTTTCTGCGAAAGCATTCAGGGATGGAATGAAGTGAAAATATAAGCCGGGGACGAGGTTGGGGTTGAGAATCATGCGTCGAAGGATTTACAGCAGAAACAAATGGTCTTATGTAAAAAATATAGTGTATGGGAAGATTAAACTGTTTGTCAATAATATATTTTTATAATAAACATTTGTAGTGATTTCTCTTACGTTTGTATATATTAGTTTTAATCTAAAACGATCTAGAGAGGTGAGAGGAGAGAAAGAGAGAGAGAGTGAATGAAAGAGAGAGCGACAGAGATAGCGATAGAGACAGAGATAGAGACAGAGACAGAGACAGAGACAGAGACATAAAAGAGACAGAGAAAAACAGTTTGAAAGGAGACAGACTGATAGAGATTAATTTTTTTTTTGCCAATAGATTGTGCAAAAATATTCCGTTCTCAACGACCCTCAAGCGAATCAGATAAAAATATTTCGATTACCTGCTCCTAATATCAACGTGAATGTAACTTGAATTTCTTTATGAGCAAACATCTGAATCATTAAGAACATTAGACATGTCCTTCCGATCACATCATTATGCACAAAATAAATGTCATTTGTGTCGAACATGCGATTGTACACACTTTTTACCCTATTTATCAAAGATGCGGGACATTCTTTCATTGTTTCTTAATTAGTTCATCATATTGTTTGGGCCATAATACAAGATTTATGATGGGGGTGAAATATGACCGCGCGCCGGACGGAAAAAATGTGATGCAATTTCGGTTTCATGTTCACACGCTGCCAGAGATGTTTCTTTGTTTGGGATACTGTGGCTGTTCTCCCGAGTGGAACAGAGGTGCGAGAGCTTTTATTTCTTTTAAATTGTTCTTTTATAATCGTATTTGGAATAAAACTGATGTTGCGAACGGGGAGGATTGTTTAGGAGTGGATAAGATATTTTTGATTTAGAGGGAGAAAGGAATTCAATGTATCTTTAAAAAGTGAAGAAAGTGCGATAGAACCACAGAAGTACCAATATACAAAGCAACCCATACAGTAATTCAAATATATCAACATCAACAAACACAACAACCTACCCACCCATTCTCCCAATCCCCCCACAAAACACACACACACACACACACACACACACACACACACACACACACACACGCAAAGAGACTCCTAAAGACAGAGAAACGTTCATAATTGATCTCCCAACCTCTCACCAACGCAAGAGAAACAGAGAGGCAGTCCTCGGGGTCGCGTAGCAATACGAGAAAGCCATCTCGAGCAGTGTTGCCATGGCGATAAAACATCCCCGGGGGCTCGGTGGACGGAAAATGAAGCATATTATTATTTTACGGTGTGCAAAGGCGATTCACGGCAGCTACAACTACGTATGTGGTTAAAGCGAATGAGCTTAGCTTGGCCTTCGTTGACATCCACTCTTTGAGTGTACTTGGTTGATGGGTGTTATTATTTTGTTCAGGATGGTAACTGTTATCACATTGGTATTAACAGAATAACAAATAATGATAATAATCTGAAAGAAATCAGAATAGTTATAACATCATTAACAAAAGATCGGAAATAATAATAAAGAAAATTATGACAGTGGGAATAATAACTTCAGTAAAGTAAATGACATCGCTAATACTGACAATGACAGTAAAAACAATGATAATAACATCACTACTAAAACAGTACTACTAATGGTAATACAGAATTCACAATGCTGGGAATGAAAATATACAACGGCAGTACAGTACTGATGTAAATGTGTGTGTGTGTGTGTGTGTGTGTGTGTGTGTGTGTGTGTGTGTGTGTGTGTGTGTGTGTGTGTGTGTGTGTGTGTGTGCGCATTATATATATATATATATATATATATATATATATATATAAATATATATATATATACACTATAATATATATAAATGAATACTATATATATATATATATATATAAATACTATACACATATACTATATATATAGACACATATATACTATACACACACACACACACACATACATATAAATATATGTGTGTATATATATACATATATATATACTACATATATATATATATATATATATATATATATACTATATATATACATATATATACATTTATATATACTACATATATATATATACACTACAGATATACTTATATTTATATATATACTACATATATATATATATACTATATATACATATATATTTTTTTCTTTTTTTTAACAGCCATTCATTCCACTGCAGGACACAGGCCTCTCTCAATTGACTATTGAGAGGTTATATGGCAGTGTCACCCTTGCTTGACTGGATGCCCTTCCTAATCAACTGCGGTTCGGTGCGCTAACACTTGTGCCACGGCGGTGACTTCCCCTACAACACCTGCGTTTGACTTCTCGGGCTCGAGCGAGCAGTCAGAGCGCAGGCATTTTTTACGACCGCCGCGACGGGGAATTGAACTCGGGACCACGAGGGTCGGAGTTCAGTGCTCTAACCACTGGATCATATATATATATATATATATGTGTTTGTGTGTAGGTATCACACACAGACTATATATATATATATATATATATATATATATATATATATATATGTCAACAAGTTTGAGAGCTAGGTTATCGCCCCAATACCGAATAATTTCTTTCCATCTTAATAACTGCTAATACGATATCGCTGATGGAGGAATAAATATGCATAGAGTAAAGCCGCTTGTAACAGTAACTGTTGTAATACATGAGTCACTCGCATTCATATGGAGAAATTGTACCCGCGTAGTGTCAGGGCCATTCATAGAGCCCTGGTCATCTCCATCTGGATTCAGCGGCGCTCATGGAAATCCTACAGCCTCCATGAGGACTGCGCTACGTTCGTACGGATTAATTTGCTTTCTCGGGGATTTTAGTTCAAGTCCGGACGAAATTAGTTTTGGTCATAAGGATTACACTCGTCCATCGGCACTTGGGCTGCTGGGGAGTGGGGGGGAAGGGAAGGGGGGAGACGGGAATATATTCATGGGAATTCTCTTGTCATCCGTTGGGGGAATTCGATGCTAGAGCGGGAATTACGTGGCGTCGACTGGGGGAGTCAGCTGGTGTCATGAAGAGTCATTTGCATGGCTGTTGTTCATGAGATGCGTCTTGTGAATAGAGGTTGGTTTGGTCGTTGTAACTAGAGGGAATTCTGTAACGGTTCTAGGGGATTTGCGTCGTTTGATTGGCGCGCGCAGCTGTGAATTGGAGGTTTCCATTTGCTATTTGGAATGTGGCTTCCATCCATTATATTTTACGTTATTGATTTAACCTGCAGTGTTTCTGAATTTGATGGTATTTATTTAATGTGTAAATCTAATGGTGTTTAATAAACTTAGCAGATCACTAACATGTATATGTCTGTGTTTATACATTATCTACGCATGTATGTGCATGTTTACACACACACACACACGCACACACACATACACACATACACACATACACATACACATACACATTCACACACATACATACACACACACACATACATAAATACACAATGTATAACCGCACACACACCACATATTTATATATATGTGTGTGTGTGTGTGTGTGTGTGAGTATGTGTGTGTGTGTGTGTGTGAGTATGTGTGTGTGTGTGTTGTGTGTGTATGTGTGTGTGTGTGTGTGTATGTGTGTGTGTGTGTGTGTGTGTGTGTGTGTGTGTGTGTGTGTGTATGTGTGTGTGTGTGTGTGTGTGTGTGTGTGTGTGTGTGTGTGTGTGTGTGTGTGTGTGCGTGTGCGTGTGTATGTGTATGTGTATGTGTATGTGTGTGTGTGTGTGTGTGTGTGTGTGTGTGTGTGTGTGTGTGTGTGTGTGCATGTACATAAATACATACATATACATATATACATGCATATAAATAAATACATACATACACACACAAATATATATATATATATATATATTATTCTGTCAGCCTTCTATACTGTACTTGACTTATGAAACTCAACACCGAAACACTCAATAGGTGCCTGGAGAGATCACGCAATATACTGAAATTATTGCTTCATCTACTTTGCTGGCTTTTTGAGAGATTACTAACTCATCCTGTGCTGTGAATTAATATATTTCAGACTATAGTGATACATTCTAGTCTGGAATCAGGCGTTTGTAATCTGTTGCGATTATTAAATATTCTTGCTGACCTTTTGTGACACTTCATCTAACTCATCGTGTGTTGAATTATAGTTACCAACGCTGTAAATTAACTTATTTCAAACTATATGAGGCTTAAATCCTTCCTATTCTGGAATTATATAGCTCACAATGAAACTGGCAGCAACTATCAGTAGATAATAGAGATGATTTCATATTTTCAAATTATTACATCATGTGTTAAAATAATAAATGATAACTCATGAACCGGTACATTTACTGATTAAGTTGATTATGTTATCATAATGCTTTAAAAAAATAATTTGAAAACACATAAAGTGAAAAAGCATAAAAGCATGTATTTTATTGCCGCTTTCTGAGGCATTTAGAAAAAGCTCGCTTTTTATGCACACACACACACACACACACACACACACACACACACACACACACACACACACACACACGAACACAAAAGCAAACACAAACAACTACAACAATATATATCTTTTTCAATGTGGTCTTTCAAAACAACAACATTGTATATCGTCACTGCTTTTCTGCTCATTCTCTTCGACTATCCTCTTAAAATCCTTCTTTGTTGCGTCAGCTCGAAGGATAGAGTAAAGCTGCTCAAAAACATCTTCCATACATTATAGTATTATTTGATATTCCCAATTGTCAACTGATTGGTACATCTTCTCTTCGACAGCTTTCAATATAGATATCTCTCAATATTTCATTAACACACACATAAACTTTGAATGCCTCTTAATACTCACTTCTTCCATGCCCAAGGTTCATTCTAGAACACCCGATAGAGAGAGAGAGAGAGAGAGAGAGAGAGAGAGAGAGAGAGAGAGAGAGAGAGAGAGAGAGAGAGAGAGAGAGAGAGAGAGAGACAGAGATTCGTGAGGACTATACCGTATGAGTTCTCAGACAGACAGATAGATAGATAGACAAACAGACAGACAGACGGAAAGACAGAGACAAAGACACAGACAGATTAGAAAGAGAGAGAGAGGGACCTAGGAAGCTGTCACAGAGATATGATATCTGTAGAGCATTAGTCTCTCTCTCGCCTTGCCACGAATTCCCAGGGAAATCATTTAGTGCACGCCGGGCCGCCCATCGCACTCCCGTTCTACCGATAGACCAAGTGGCGGCTCACTCAATCCAGCGTCCTTATTCGGTCTTTGTTTCACTTGCTGGCTCAAATATTCCCCAGTTCTCGTTATTACTGTACTTGTCATTTGTTCAGGGGTTTGTTGTTTTGTCTGTCTTTCTTTTTTCTTTTTTCTTTTTTGAGGAGGGGGGGGGGGGGTATGTGTGTGTGGTGGTTTTGTATATATGATTTTGTGCGTTTGTATGTGTGTGTGTGTGTGTGTGTGTGTGTGTGTGTGTGTGTGTGTGTGTGTGTGTGTGTGTGTGTGTGTGTGTGTTTATGTATATGTCTATGGGTTAATGTCTATGTGTGTATATATGTGTTTGTCTTGCATGGAGATGCGTGTCTAGTCGTACTCATGTGTGCTCAGTTGCTGTTTAAAAATTGCCTTATAAATTAGACCTTCGAATGAAATATGTTCGTAGGGGTTATTAACCTTCCTATACAAACACTCCAACGATATGTTCATGAGTAATCTTCTTTCAAAATGCCGGAACTGCGAGGGAATACAAACACACCAAACTGACCTCTAGAAAGAAAGTACCTTCACAACACGGAAAGAATAGAATCTGTTTAAAAGAACCAGCGATATATCAAACTGAAATTCAAAATAAATTATCAACTCTTACATTGCATAAAATCCCCTACCCTGTAAACAGGCGGGGAAAACGCTTAATTAGGACCTCGCTGTATATTTTTATTGGCACTATATTACAGTGCTAATAAAAATATATCATAATGAGGAGGGACTTACTGGAAACATTATTCACTAGAAATACAGAACATCTACTGAAAGTGGGTATTAATGAAAATACACTCACTACTGTTCTGAATACATTATAGTTATGTACTTCACTGTGTGTTCTACGACTAGCTGGCTAGCTGCACATAATACTTTAAGCAAATATATTCACCTGCAGTACACCTGCACCCACAAACTGGCATACTCACTGGGGTCCAAGGACAAACTCACGCTCATGCCTATCATTCATATTTAATGTTACTTTTAATGTGCCTGAACTACCCCCAGAAGAATTGTAAGATAGATAAATAAGTAAAACTTAATATAAAATATAACTCAAAACTATAGTTGATATATATTATTATGATATCATCTTTTTGTTCTTATATATTTGCACACACATATTAATACACGTATATATAGGTATCCTGATGAATAGATAGGTAGATCCCGAAATAGATAGTAATTTAATAACGAGCCAAAAACAAAAAAATCTGTAGAAAACTAAATTATTCAAAATCCACAAAACATTTCTTGAGGCGCGTTTAACTACATCGTGATTCTGGCTTAAAAATGTAGATTTATTATGTAAGAATACACAATCATACTCCAAAACAGAAAATATATTCACAAAAATCTTATAAAATGCTTTGACTTCCTAGCACGTGGGAAAAAAAGTATTCGGTCATTAATGCCATTGGTAAGTAACTTCATCTGTACCATTTGGGGAATTAACTGCATAGCCATTGTGCGCTAGGATTAAATTACAGCCGTACCGAGGTAATTTAGTGTGATATGTGAAGCGAATTCTTTCTATAAATCGTTCTCTCTTTAGTAGCTTTGTTTTATCCGTCAACGACCAGGCATTTTCCCCGTACACGTACATTAGCCGCAAGCCAGACGGAGGTTTTGAACATCGGCGGGGACCAAATTTATATACGGGCGGAGGGTCATGTTCGGCAACGCTACACTACAGACTTATGGGAACAATCCTGAGCCTTCCGCTGAGCCCAATGCATCAAAGGCAGCGCCGGCAAATTGCACGGGACGCCATGTTGAGGTCAGGCTCTGGCCGACTCTTCGGAGGGGAAAGGATTTGCGCGCGGGGGGGGGGGGGGGGGGTGTCTTGTGCGTGAAAAAGGAGTGAGGATGAGGAGGTAAGACTGATATCTGGTAAACTGGATTTTAGTGGGGGTTTTTCATTCTCTCTTTTCATTTCTTATTGTTTGATTTAGTATTTAACGATGATCCAGCGGCAGTATATTGGAAATCCATAGATACAACATTTGACAAATTAGTATGCTATATATTCGATAAAAACGAAAATATTCACATTTTACCGACGGGTTTTATGCGTAAGCCAACACTATTTTTACAAACAGCGTCTGTTGTTTTCATGAATGAATGAAAACCCAAAGTCATCAAACTGAAGCCGTGGCGAGGGCTGGGCAACACCAAGTACTATTGGAGCGTTGCGTCAACATTCACCCAAAAAGAACACAGGCTTCCAAATAACAGTTTCAACCGTGTAATTTTTTCCTTTCTCATGAAGAAGGAAGCAATAAATGCAAGCCTGACGATTGATGGATGGATAGATGAATAGACGAAGAAAGGAGAGAGCGAGCGACATCAAGCGATCTCCCTGACTGACAGTTGCAGCTTTCCGTTCAATAGTTATAGAACATCATTACCGTCTGAACAGAACCCTAGCTCCGTGTGGCACTCGCATAAGGGATTAATTCCTCACAGGTGTGTAGCCATTCATTAGCTGATGAACATGACAGATCTGAGGGATCTCCCTACCTGTTCGCTAATTACCGCGCAGGAAGGACTGTGTATTGCCAGCCACCGTGTGTCGTGCGCCAAACTTATTCCGTGGGTTTATGGGGTCGAAATGGTCAAGCCTTTTTCTTCTTTTTGGTTATTTTTCGTTCACTTATTCAGTTAGCATTATCATTATCATTGCTACTGTTACAGATATCATCCTGAGTTTTGCTGTTTTTATCAT
>NC_061819.1:13094363-13096863 GCF_019202785.1 Penaeus chinensis | reverse complement strand
ACATACTTCACATTAACGTTAATTTCAAGTATATAAATATTCTGCGCCGTCCTCCATCACCTGTTTCCTTTTTCTCTTTTTCTACAATATTTCATCCTTTATAGTTTTAGTATAATGTATTTTGGTATAACGACACGCTTTCCATTTCCAGTTTAGTACTCATCCCACTGTACCTCGTATCCCTCATAACTTATGTAAACCTTCACATCTTAAACCTCGTCGTCAGTAGATTAGTTCACCAATGCAGAACTTCACATTTTCTCAAATAGGGTCTCGCAACTAAACTAAACTAACTAAATAATTTCGACTTTTTCACGTCCAGTAACTTATTCAAAGAGTGACGCTCAGCCTCTGACCCCTTACCAGCTGCATGGTTGATTCCCCCTACCATTTCCCTCGTCCCCACCTTCCCTTTCCCCTCTCCCTTCTGCCCCCTGGCGTTCAGGTAGGTTGAACAGCAACAACAGAATAACCCTGCGTTCACTCTAAGTTCACCACACATAATTGATAACGTTCAGTCATGGAACGGTAGGTGGAGGCGAGGGAGAAGCAGAGGAAGGGAAAGAAAGATATAGGCTGAGAGAGATAAATGGTTAGGGGAAGGAAAGAGATAAGAGTAGATACCGGTAGGCTGAAGGAAAGGGGGAGGGGGAGGGAGTTAGGCCGAACATGGAAAAAGACTACCGAATATAACTTTATTGGGAAAAGAGAGAGATACGGAATGGAGGAGAGAAGGAGAGAGAGAGAGAGAGAGAGAGAGAGAGAGAGAGAGAGAGAGAGAGAGAGAGAGAGAGAAAAAGAGAGAGAAAGAGAGAGAGAGAGAGAGAGAGAGAGAGAGAGAATGAACTATAGTACGGAAAAAAAGCAACGAAAAGGAGGAATAGAGAAGAGAGCAAAGAAAGAAAGAAAGAAGCAACAAGCCGCCAGCATATATGAAGTCAGTGATTGGTGGGGAATAGACACTCAAGAAAATCCTCGATATCGAAAGTCTTATTGCGCTACTCAAGCTCACCGAAATGAATTTGCTAAAAGCTCATCAGTCTCAGTAGTTCGGTAATATTTCCGGGAATTTCAGCAGCTTATCGAAATCGTATGTGGAACTTGAGGATTAATTTTGGTGTTAGCTCTATTTGTCATGGAACGAGCATGCATAATGTATTTTTAACATGCATATGTCATCTGTTTCTTTTTATATTTGAAAATTAAGTGGATATTACTTGGCGACTTCAGGATGCCTATTTAAAAAGTTATCTCTCGTACTAGAAAAAAATGGAATGCTGATGACGATGAAGATAATGATGAAGACAAGGACGAGGAAAAATGGCAATAGTTATGACAATCATCAATGACACTGACGAGGATAATGATTAATAATAACAAACCGATAAATATCATTATAATCAGCGTTACAATCTTCACGACAAGCACATCCTTAAAAAAAAATAATAATAAAAAAAAAAAAAAAAAATGACTAATCATACCCAATGCATTGATAACATAAAGAACAATCCTCAAACTTTTTGGAGAATTCATCGTATTTCTTCACACCGTCATATGTCTAGTAAAAGCCAAGCCATTTGCACGATTGCAAAACTTTGTCTCATCACTTGGAGCATTCCATCAACGAGATCTATCTATCCATCACCTTCGAACAATATCTGATTAATGGTGATCACAGAATAGAAATAAGCAAATAAATAACGAAAATAAAAAACATCTGGAGGGGGGGGGGCAGACAGGGTACTAGGTTCAATTTTTAAAATATAATATGCAGTTAAAATGAGTGAAATAAAAAAATGGCAAATAAAGGCAAAAAATAACAAGTGGTGTGATGAGTAATACAATAACGAAAAATATTGGAAACAATACAAATAACAAACGTAGTGTTGATATCACTAAATATAATAATAATAGTGATAATAGCAATGAGGATAATAGTAATAGTAATAATAATAATAATAATAATAATAATAATGATGATAATAATAACAATAACATTAATGATAATAATAATAACAACAATAATAATAATAATAACAATAATAATAATAATAATAATGAATACAATAAATAAAAAAGAAGAATATAATTCTTAATACTATTATTCTTGTTATCCTTGTTATTATTGTTAATAAAGTAAATAATAATTCTAGCAAACAGTATAACTAATTACTATTATAATGAAGAAAAAATATCTAACAGTGATAATAACAGCAATAAAGATAACAATAAAAAATAATACAAGGATAGAAAGTTACAAATAAAAAAAAAAAACTATATTCAATGTTTTAAAATCAACAACAGAAATAATCATAATATTCAGAGTGATAACACTGACAAGTATAATACCATTAAAAATATATATAGTTATCATTAATCATAGGCGACTATAAACGTTAATGCACCACTGAGCTTGATTAGCCTTTTACCATCATTTTACCTATTTCTATTTCTGGTAAGTTACAACATTTTATTTATTTCCGTATGCTTACAAAATGCT
>NC_061819.1:13084363-13086863 GCF_019202785.1 Penaeus chinensis | reverse complement strand
AGTTTTTCTACTATATTATATCACATAACCGAGTATCTACTCGGTGACGTTTTCTGTTAGATAATGTAAGATATCTAAATGATCTCTTAAATGCTAACGTCGAAGCAGACCCGTATTCACAATGCGAGCTAACAAAGTAAATCCAGCATGCAGGTAGCGTGTCATGATATACTCGTCTGCATGCTCGCTCGAGTTTCATCCCGTGCGAATGCAACAGACCCGCTGCAACGCCATAAAATACCTATCGTCTCTGCCAACAAGAAATGAATAATGCGAGCGTCAAACAAGGAATGCGACGAGAGATGCACGTTCTGCTGCTCACAACAAGAGGGTTTCGGACTTTGGGACAAATTGCTTCTATGACGGACGAGTTCCTGACCATCTCTCTTTCCTTTCGTTTTTGGGCTGTGTGTGTGTGTGTGTGTGTGTGTGTGTGTGTGTGTGAGAGAGAGAGAGAGAGAGAGAGGGAGAGAGAGAGAGAGAGAGAGAGAGAGAGAGAGAGAGAGAGAGAGAGAGAGAGAGAGAGAGAGAGAGAGAGAGAGAGAGAGAGAGAGAGAGGGGGGGGGGAGAGAGAGAGAGAGAGAGAGAGAGACAGAGAGAGATGGAGATAAATAGAGATAAATAGAGATAGAAGGAGAGAGATAGAGTGAGTGATGCACATGTTTATCTACTTGGATATCTATTTGTATGTCTTTCTCTCTTAATTTGTGTATATCATACACGCTCATACGTACACAAGCGCGCGCGCACGCACCCACACTCACATGGGTATATGTAAGTGTGTGTGTGTTTGTGTATGTACGTATGTACGTATGTATACACGTATGTAACTATGTATGTATGTATGTATGTATGTCTGTATGTATGTATGTACGTATGTGTGCATATGTATGTATGCATGCATACACACACACACACACACACACACACACACACACACACACACACACACACACACACATACACATATATATGTCTTTGTATATATATGTGTATATATGTTGGTATATGTGTGTGTATATATGTTGGTATATGTGTGTGTATATATATGTTGGTGTATATATATATATATATATATATATATATATATATATATATATATTTGTGTATATATGTTGGTGTATATACATATATATGCATATATATATATATACACACATATATATACATATATATATATATATATATATATATAAATATATATATATATATATATACACAAATATATACATATATACATATATATATATATCGATAAGATATATTGATAAATAGATAAATAAGCAGACAGCCAGTTAAATATTCGGGAAGACAAAATATATGTAGATAGTAATTATGTAAAACTAAAACTAGATAAACATGTACATATTCATCAAATAATAACGACAACCGCTAATCGATAAGACACCGAATCGGGAAAATAACCTTTGAACGGCAGCCCATAACAAAGAGGCATCCGCGGCAGATATCCCCATATCGATAGCGGCCGCCATCGATACGAGCGCAGGTTCAGCCGCATTAGAGTTAAAAGCAAGGCATTGTGGAGGCCCAGGTTGGAGGAGATGCGAACATGCAGCCATATCTCACCGTCCGAGCCCCTGGCCGCGCCGGATCGATTCCCCCTCACGGACTGAAGGTGTGAAATATATTTGGAGAATATGTTATCCGGACTCTTGAGATTAACTGGCCTCTCAGGACTTGGGGGTTTCTTCGGCGGAGGCTGTGATTTGGGATATTTTTTTTTTTTTCATTTACTTTTGCGTATGTATGTTTCACTGTAACTGTCTGGCGAAGTGCTTGTTCAATGTTTAGACATACTGGAAGATATATAAATTCATAGATAGAAAGATATATTAATAGTTAGACAGAGAGATATAGATACACGCCAGAATGACAGCACGAAGTGGTCATCAGCTGATCACTGCCTAGTACACGTCATTCATTCCATCACTGCCAATGAAGACAAAGACCACGATGCAACACATCTGGACGCTTTTAAGCCGAATGGTCAGTAATCCGACTATATCCGAGACAAATGTATGATATTACGATTCCAAGTTCTCTTCTGAATCTCCCCTTTAGTGTGGCGTGCTGCAGGGCACTGAACTCAGCCCGTTATCGTACCTAATAATGATAAAGGAAGCTAACGACCTCCATTCAGAGGCCTTCAAATATGTAAATGACAAAACTTTTGCGTTTGACCACAAACCTAGCGAACTTGTACCCATTCGCTACTTTCTTGACAGCGTTACTGAATGGGTCCACATAAGCAAAACTGCAGGAGAGAACACCGTACGATACTTTTTGGCTTAAAATAACGATACAAGTGTGAATGTCTAACCAAGACATAGTTTTGGAATCTAGCATTTAGCAAAGTGATATAGTTGACATACTGCGTGACTAAATAATTTATGTTTAACATAAATAATGCCGGCAAAGATATATATAAACACAATCAAACGACTACACAACCATACACGTGGATATGTGTTCATGTGTT
>NC_061819.1:13071863-13076863 GCF_019202785.1 Penaeus chinensis | reverse complement strand
CTTCAAGTAATGGAAAAGAAATTTCGTTTTGGCACAGTAGCGCGGTAGATGTCGAAACCTGTTATTAATTAACATCGTGCTGCCTATATTTCGATGATATGGCAAGAGATGTCACTGCATTACAACAACAACAACAACAACTACTACTACTACTACTACTACTACTACTACTACAACAACAATAACAACAACTAATAATAATAATACAACTGTTACTACTACTACTACTACTACTATTTCAACTATTACTATTACTATTACCACTACTACTACTACTAAAACTACTAATGATGCTACTGCTACTATTACTATTACTACTACTACCACCAACTGTCATTACTCCTACTACTACTACTGCTACCACTACTAGCAGTAATATCGTAAATGTTATTACTAGACCTACTAATACTACTACTGCTACTTTTAGCACGGTTATCATTACTACTACTAAAAAAAACTCCTACTACTGCTACTACTACTACTAATACCACTGTTACCACCACTAGCAATAGTACTACGACTAAGCATAACAATAATAATATTTTTTTTTTTTAAATATTAATACTTTTAACACCAAGAAGAATTACAAAATGAATAACAATAACAAAGCAGTGATAACACCCAATGCAATGACAGTCATGATAAAATTGATCATTATTTTAATGATACTGATGATCATAAAAACGATTATAGTAATGAGCAATAATGACAAAAACAATGATACCTGTCATGGAAAATAAAAATAGTGAGAAATTATGATAATAAAAGCACTGATGATAACAATAACAAGAATAACAGAATATTTGAATTTGACAAATACTCTGTAGAAAGATCCTCTGCAAAAAAAAAAGGGGTTGTTGTGTTGACATTATGTTGGGCCATGTATTGTTTTCGCTTTGACCGTTCGAAGATTTTTTTCAATGTAGTACATGGGAAGAGATAGCAAGAGTAACGAAGGTGAGGAAATGTTTAAGCGAGTTATGTAAGATCTAAAGCTGTAATTAATAGGTGACGGAGGGAAATGGTTGGAATAAGATTTCAAAATAATTTGTGTCGAATGGTAGGATGAGCCAAGGTTCTTGTTTTTAGGCTGGTTATCATCATTATTATCGTTGATGTTCGGGGACAGTTGTACAGCTGTGCATTTTAGAGGAGACATTATATTTTGTAAAGGATATGCTGTTAGTGAAGTAATATATAAGTGAAAGTAGATGCCATTTAGTAGCAAAAAATGGCCCAAAGGAATACTGCGCTTCAACACTGTTCATTATGATGGTATTATCAATGTTCACAATTGTGAATATGATTATGATCTTTATTTTGTATGTAAACCTAAATTCATATTGTCATTATCATCATATTTTTTATTATTAAGTATATTGTTATTGTTTTCCGTTTTATTACTATTATTATTATCATTATTATCATTATTATTATCATTATTATTATCATTATCATTATCATTATCATCATTATCATTATCATTATTATTATCATTATTATTATCATTTTTATCATTATTATTATCATAATAATAATAATTATTATTATTATCGTCATCATTATTATTATCATTATTATTATCATTTTTATCATTATTATTATCATAATAATAATAATTATTATTATTATTATTGTCATCATTATTATTATTATTATTGTCATCATTATTATTATTATTATTATTATTATTTCATCCTAATCATCATTAACATTATTATTATTTCATCCTAATCATCATTATCATTATTATTATTTCATCCTAATCATTATTATCAATATTATTAATGTCATTACATTTTATACTAGTTGGTGTTGATGGTGGTAATGATGATGATTTTCTTACATTCTTCTTAATTTTATTATCATTATTTTTATTGCAACAACTATTACTTTTATTATCATTATTATTATAATTGGCATTGTTTCTACTACTACAATTACCATTACCATCAGCATTGTTATTATGATTACAATTATCTTTAATAGCGTTAACTAATTTCATCAATATTAAATATGAGTAGATAGTCGGTATCATTTCGTAGATTATCACTTAACTGACGCTGTTACCTATTTAATAATAATTGTATTATTGTCCTGTTATATTTCCACAGAGGATCGCGCTCCATTTAAGATGAATCTCATTTTAGGTTAAAACGATATATTACAGCAGCTAAACGTATCAACATCAAAACTACATGGTTTCGGGAATACAATATTCAGCTACTTTATAATAGCGTTGTACATTTAATGTAACGTAACTCTGTAAACAGGACATTGCCTCTGCTATTTTCACGACTACAAATAATCTAATTGTCTTATCTCTTCCTAATCATATTATCTTTGAATTATGTACATTAAGGTTAAAACATATTTTGGTGCCGTTAGTGGAATAATTCGCTTCGTTTTTCTCAGCGAGAAATAACACAGAAAAAAAATGGCACAATTTCAACTTTCATAAAGGGATATGGGAACAGTTCCACGTAACTTCCTACATTAGTTGTGTGTTGTGAAGGGAAGAGGTACCTGTAAGATCAATGGAATAGAGTATGCGATGAGAGGAGAGCTTCTGGTCACGCTCGGGGGAAGTACTCCATCGGAAATCATTACGGAAGTTGAGAATGAGGACGTCGTATCTGCATAAGAGACTGGCGCGGTTCCTTCTTGATGGACCGCTGCCACCTTATCACCCATCGAAACCCTTCTACGTTCGTCCTTGGAATTTGCCTTCTCACAGGTAATTTCTGGCCTATTTTTGTTCATAAAAGATTAAAATTCCCGCCATTCTCCATTTCTTTTTTAATCTTTTTCGTCCTTCTAACTCTCGGAAAGGATATAAAATTCTCTCCTGCTTCCCGCTGTTGACCTCTTCCTTCCCTTCTCCTCCTTCCCTCCTCTTTTCGGTTGATCAGCATCTCCTCATCCCACTCATACCTTCTCGCCTATCCCTACGTCACTCTATGCTCTCCTGTCGGCCACTTCAGGTCCTGAATGTAGATAAATCTCCGTGAGGAATCGTGTCGCTGCCGTCAAATCCATGTATAATTTACCTATTTTTTGATGTCGAATATTTTCAGCTGGGCGATGAAATTCATTCATCACCAGATTACAAGGAAGTTGATGTGCATTTCATTTGAGAATTTATTACACACTTTGTATCTCATAAAGGAGGGAAAATGTATCTCGGCATATATGGATAACGGTTTATGATATAAAAATAAGTATGTATATCTATCTATCTATCTATCTGTATATATATATTTGTATATTATATACATATAAATATATATACACATATATTTATATACATATACATATGAATATACACATGCATGTACATATATATATATATATATATATATATATATATATATATATATATATATATATATATATATATATATATACACATATACATATATATAGTTATATATGTATATGTGTATATATACATATGTATGTATATATTAATGTATATATTTTTTTCAACAGCCTTTTATTCCACTGCACAAAATCGGCCTCTCTCAATTCATTATATGAGAGGTTATTTGGCAGTCTCACCCTTGCCTGATTGGATGCCCTTCCTAATCAACCGCGGCTCGGCGCGCTAACACGTGTGCCTGGGCGGCGACTTCCCCTACGACACCTGCATTTGACTTCTCAAGGCGATATGTCGTTTTCTCGCCGTGAGATCTGGCTCGAACCAGCAATCAGAGCGCAGGCATTTTAACGACTGCCGCGACGGGGAATTGAACTCGGGAGAATGAGGGTCGGAGTCTAGTGCTCTAACCACTGTACCATCGCGGCAGTCATGTATGTGTGTGTTTGTGTGTGTGTGTGTGTGTGAGTGTGTGTGTGTGTGTGTGTGTGTGTGTGTGTGTGTGTGTGTGTGTGTGTGTGTGTGTGTGTGTGTGTGTGTGTGTGTGTGTGTGTGTGTGGATTCCATCTTCAGACCTGAATTCAGGTGGTTTTCGAAATTCATTATTAATAAATCTAGTTCGTGCATTATAGGTTTTTCCATCATAGTATATATATATATATATATATATACACATATATAAATACTTTCTCTCGCTGGCAATATGTATATGAATATGTAGATGTAGATGTGTATATGTATATGCATATGTATATGTGCGTGTGTGTGTGTATATATATATATATATATATATATATATATGTATATATATATACATATATATATATATATATATATATATATATATATATATATATGTATATATATACATATATATATATATATATATATATATATATATATATATATATATAGAGAGAGAGAGAGAGAGAGAGAGAGAGAGAGAGAGAAAGAGAGGGGAAGGGGAGACTAACAACCAGGTCAAGAGGAAGCAAGTGTCGACACCAGGAGCAATGCATTCATCAACTTCTGCGTTGGGCCTTTCATCCCCCTCCCTGTTGATTGCTCTTGCCGTTTAACATTATCCCTGCCTTGGTGTTTGCGACTGATGATCATCCTTCGAAAGGGGGGCTTCTTGATGGAACTCCCATAGGTGACATCTTGTACAGATAATATTTGGCTTTCCTGTCCTTCCTGATAAGTTGCTTTTTTTTTTTTTTTTAATTCTAAAGGCTTAGCATTCAACCTGCAACGAGTTTTTTTTATGAAGGAAAAACTCGACGAGGTGTGTGTGTGTGTGTGTGTGTGTGTGTGTGTGTGTGTGTGTGTGTGTGTGTGTGTGTGTGTGTGTGTGTGTGTGTGTGTGTGTGTGTGTGCGATTGAGCGAGTGTATAAGTGATTTTATATTTTGTTCTAATGCTAAACAAACTATATAGTATGATAAAAGGAACAAAGGAAAATGTTTCTTTATACTTACACTAATTAAATTAAGAGCGAATTTAGCCTTACGGGGCTTGAGATTGAAGATTCGCAGAATGAATCATTGTGAAATTCAAACGAACTAACAGCTCTATAAAACAACATTTGCCGGCATAACATTTGAGTTTGATTTATACACTTT
>NC_061819.1:13051863-13056863 GCF_019202785.1 Penaeus chinensis | reverse complement strand
GAAGGTGGAAGCGAGGAAGGGGACAGGGGAGGGAGGGAGGGAAGGTGGAAGCGAGGAAGGGGACATGGGAGGGAGGGAGGGAGGGAAGGTGGAAGCGAGGAAGGGGACATGGGAGGGAGGGAGGGAGGGAGGGAAGGTGGAAGCGAGGAAGGGGACATGGGAGGGAGGGAGGGAGGGAAGGTGGAAACGAGGAAGGCGGAATTGAGAGAGTGACACGAAAGAAGAGAAGTAATCATCAAGGAGAAAGAGAGGAAGAATAACAACGGAAAAAATAAACTTAAGAATTACGTAACAGTCAACAGTTAGCTGGAAATGAAACAATAACTTGATGGATAATTTCTTTTAGTAAACATGAAAAACAGAGAACCGATAATAAAAAAGATTGGAAGAAACAAAACGTAAAAGACGAACGAGAATGAAAGTCGAAAAACAAGGATGCACAAAACGAACAAAAAAAGAAATAAAACACGATGACGAAAAGGAATGAAACAAAAACGAGAAATAAGATATAGTGAACATAAAATGCTTATATATATACACACATATGTACACACATACATAAGTGTGTGTTTGTGAGAGAGAGAGAGAGAGAAAGAGAGTGCGTGTACGTGTGTGTATGTATGTATATATGTGTATATGTATATATGTATATTTGTATATATATATATATATATATATATATATATATACAAATATGTACATATACGTGTATATATATGTATATATATATGTGTGTGTATATATATATATATATATATATATATATATATATATATATGTATATATATATATACACACACACATATACATGTATATATATATATGTATGTAAGGATATAAGTAAATATATATGTATATATATTCAATTATATATACGTGCATGTCTATATGTATATATACATGCATATATATATATATATATATATATATATATATATATATATATATACATATATATATATCATGGATATATTTAGTATATTTTATTTATCAAGATGGTGACGCTGATGATGATGATGATGATGATGATGATGATGATGATGATGATGATGATGATGATGATGATGATGATGATGATGATGATGATGATGATGATAATGATGATTATTATTATTAGTAGTAGTAGTAATAATAGGAGGAGGAGGAAGAGGAGGAGAAGGGGAAGGAAGACGAAGAAAAAGAAGAGGAGGAGGAGCAGCAGATAACAAAGATAATGATAATAAATGAACAAATAGTAACAAAAGGAAGAAGACTCGAAAGAAAACGGAAAAGTAGGAGAGAGGATGAAGGTCAGATCAGCAACAACATTGGACGAGGACGAATAATGTCACAAAGCGTAAGAGGAAAAATAAGAAAGCAAGCAACAGCGAGACAGGCAAAGGCAAGTAAGGAGAGGCATGGATAAAACCACGGGACAAAAGAAGACACGATGTAAGTTACAAGAAAGGAAGAGAAGGAGTGAAGGGTGGGAGGAGGAAAGGGGAAGAGAGAAAGGAAGGGTAATACGGAAGGGAAGAAGGGAGAAGGGGAAAGGGGGGGGGGTAATGCGGAAGGGAAGAAGAGAGAAGGGGGAAAGGGAGGGAAATGCGGAAGGGGGATAGGAATATTGGGGGGGGAGAGTGGGGGTAGAAGGGAATACAAGGAAGGATTCGAGGCATGCAGGGGCTGAAATGTGAGATGTAGCATGAAGTGTGTTATGAGGTTAAAAAAATGAATAAATAAAAACAAAATCCGAAATCGGAGTGAGAGGGATAACTCAACTAGACTTTACAAGAGTAGTGGGGAAGGTAAGGGTTTGTGGGAGATTAGGTGTCGGGTAAGGAGCTTTGAGGAGGTGCTGGAGAGAGCAATCAGACAGCTTAGAAATGAAAGGGATGCTAATATTGGCGAATAGCGTCAAATGATCAAAACTAAACTGAAATGCATTTATTATTTACATTCCTACGTACACTATACGCATTGCCCAACTACATGCACCGGCAATTGCAGCAAATCACACTTGCCGTCACCGCGTACCTACTGCCATCATTTCTGCACGTGCACACACTTCCACTTCTCACGCTAGGCCACAAATTACACACACACACACACACACACACACACACACACACACACACACACACACACAAATAAGCAAGCACGCAGAATGTTCACTTACGGATATATAGTAGTTATTTCACGAACACAAAGCCGTATTGCAAACTGACATGGGGCAAAGAACTCTATCCCATACAGACATATATTTTGAAGTTATCATGATAATTATTTTCATAAGTAATATCTCTATCATCATTATCATTATCACTGGCATTCTCATTATTATTATCAAAACCATTATAACCACCAATACCATTATCTTTGACACTATCATTATCCTTATCATTGTTATTATCATCATTATCGTTATAAATTATTATCATTATTGTTATTATTATCATCATTGGTATCGTTATCTTGATCGTTATTGTCACTGTTATTCATATTTTAATTAGCACCATCATTGGTATTTTTGCCCCTATAATCATCATTATCATCTATTACTTTGTTCATTATAACTACTGCTATTATTATAATTACCACTACTATTATCACTTTCATTATCAATATCATTCTACTCCTGTCCTTATTACTCTCATTACCATGTTCATCATTATCTTTATATCATATTATCATTATTACTATTATAAATCTAATTACTTTTATTACTACCATCACCACCATTATCTTCAATATTACTATAAGCATTATTTTTGCAGATAACATTACGTCTTTTTTATTACTTCCAACATTATCATTATACTATCGTTATTACTGTTAACTTCATCATCATTACTGTTACTTTCATATATAGTTTAGCATGGTAATTATTTCCATTATTTTCTCTATGATTATTAGTGCAATCACCACCATTGTCATTATAACTATCATCAGTACTATCAGTGTCCTCATCATGAAAATATAAACGATAGCTGACAATACATCAAGAGCAAACGAACTAAAAATGGAAAGGAAATGAACACACAATCCATGACTACAGTCATTCCTGCCACCTGCCGCTTTCGTTATATGTGACTTGTTAACTCCCACTGCCAGTGCCACGCTTGCGGACAGTGCATGTCTACAGCCCTTGTCACTTTTATGAGCTCTTCCACTTCTAAGGGCAGTGCCACTCGTACGGCCAGTGCCACTCTTATGGTTAGTGCCAGTACAACGGCCAGTGTCTTCCCTGTAACCAATGCTACTCCGATGGTAGTGCCACTCCTACGGCCACTGTCACCTCTGGGACAGTGCCATTCCAGTGGGTAATGTCACTTCTACGGCCAGTGCCATTCCTACACATCCAGTGCAGCTGACGAGGCCAGGCCATTACTAACGCATATGTAACCTGTGGAAACTCGTTACTTCAGGGTCACAAAAGAGAGTTGGTGCGGTGGTTGCGCCAGCAAAAAGGAGAGAAAGGAAAACTGCAAGTCGCCTTAAAGAAGAATTTGGATAATATCGTGTTATGATATTTAGAAAATTATCTTAACGCAATAGCACTCTATAAGCTGGTACTGTAACCACATAATGGTCAATCCATATCATAGGCAACACTATTAATATATCTACCAAAAAAAAACTAGGTTTTGTCAGTCCGTCAGTAATATTCAAGCTATATTGTGTCGGCAGCTCAGAAAATATTCAATGCATTTGGAATTTGTTACGTAGACAGTTTTGCATTCTTTTCCGACACATATAAATTTCGAAATACAAAATGAAGCTTATTTCCAGAGAATTTCATGCTGACTAATAACAACGTATATGGTTATTCATTTTTCCAGACGTGTGGATTTCTAGAGCATCGACTCAAGTGTCTTCAAAGAGAGGCTGAGAAAAAGGGCGTATCTAGCATAACCGGTTGGTCAGCATAAACATTTTTTTTTTTTTTTTTCACTTTATTTGACTCACAGAAAAGTATTTGAAATGCGTACATATGCTTCTACTAAATATAACTATATTCCTGTGATGTGGTTTCCTAACCCTGATCCGCGCGGAGGGGGGGGGGGGGGGGGTAGAGGTATGCCTGGAAGCCTCTGCCAGACCATATCTACCTTTGAGGTTATTGAATAGAATTGATAATAATAGAAATATAATGAGTACTTATTTAATTTAAGCAACATCAAACCATTTGAATAAATACGGCAATTAGTGTGAGACTGTTTATTTGCCATTTGAATATCTCAATGGTAAGCGGCCAGTTGAAATGGGCGGCCGGATGCTATCGAATAGGCAACACCGGTTGACTGGCCGATCCCGGATCTGAAATCTACTACAAGTGAGGTTTAAATCTGATAATACGTTTATTTTAATTCAACTGTAATTGTGATTCTCTAAGTGATACTCTGCTTTACCGCTTCATAATATAATTTTTTATATGCATGTGGTTCAAATTAAGTCGGTGTCGTCCAAATTAATACAATAAAATGGCATGGAAAATAATATGTTATTGTGATCCTGCCTAGTATTCCATTGATAACCTTCATAATCAAAATAATTTAAAGATGATGGAAGATATGGCGACATAATAATACAGGTGATGATGATGGATGATTAAGACGTTGAGAATAATCATGGCACTTAATGGTAATACTACAGTGTTAATAGCAACAAATCTATGCGAACAACAATGATAACATCGACAAAAAGGTAGATAATAATAAAACTGAATAAAATAAAGAAAAACATCAGCATGGTTAAATATACTATTGCACAAAAAAAAAAACGCATGAGTTATCAAACAAACAAATGGAACAAAAATAGAAACTCCATAGCCCTACCCCCCCTCCCCCACGGCTGAACAAAGCCACCACTAATGATTCCCATCTTGGCGTTAACATCAGCCTCAAGTAACGCGAACCGAGAGTCAACTCCCCCCCTCTCCCCCACCTGTCCCCCTGCATATCCCCATCCCATTCCCCTCTTCCCTTCTCCCTTCCCTCCCCCGCCCACTACTCCATCAT
>NC_061819.1:13016863-13019363 GCF_019202785.1 Penaeus chinensis | reverse complement strand
GGAGGAAGGGGAGAGGTGATGGAGGAATGGGGGCTAGTGGATAAAGGGTAGAAGGGAAAGAGGGAGTAAGGGGATAAGGATAGATGGGGAGAGAGAGAGAGGTGGGGGGGGGGGGGGAGGAAAGGAGGGAAGGGTACGAATTGGGATAGGGAGAGAGGAGGGGGCCGGGAAGAGAGGAGGACGTAGACGGGGAGTGAGGGCGAAAGTGGGAGAGGAAGGGGTGAGGGTACACAGGGGTGAGGACGAAGAGGCAGAGGGGGAGGGGGGAGGGCCGCCTGATTCGCTGGTATGTCGCAATTTTGGCAGATATTCTCCTGGTGGAATGTGGTGCATGAGTGATATTTTGTCCCTGTGTGGAATATTATGTTATTACCCTCCCCTAGGCTGGGCATATCGCGTTTTAGGGGAGGTAATTGGAGGAGTAATTATTCTGAAAATACTATTATTTGATAGAGCGGCTCAAGATTGATTCGAAGTGATTGGGGTGATTGGCGCCATCCGATCTATTATCGTCACTGAACCCGCATGACGTCATTGCCCGTGGAAGAAGTTTCTTGAACCCTGCAAGAAGTTGCGATAGTAATTTCTATTGAAATGAGGTATTTCAGTTTTCTGTGTCTAAGACAAAGAGTATGTTAACTGCAGTAGTGTATACATAAATATGGCACAAATCCATAGATAAACCCATGTATATATGACCGTGTTTATGCACGCTCATTAATAAATATGCATTTTTTTGTATGCTAACTTATTTGTATTTATGTATGTGTATATTTATATATGTTTATATATATGCATATAAACATACAGACACACACACACACACATAAATATATGGGTATGTGTGTGTGTGTGTATATATATATATATATATATATATATATATATATATATATATATATATATATATATATATATAGATTAATTATTAAATATATATATACATATATTATAGATATACATATAAATACAATATATATATATTTATATATATATATATTGTATATAGATATAGATATATAATATATGTATATATATTTAATAATCAATCAATTTATATATATATATAATTATATATATACACAGTATATATATATATATATATATGTGTGTGTGTGTGTGTGTGTGTGTGTGTGTGTGTGTGTGTGTGTGTGTGTGTGTGTGTGTGTGTGTGTGTGTGTGCGTGCGTGCGTGCGTGCGTGCGTGAGTGTGTGTGTGTGTGTGTGCGCGCGCGAGCGCGCGAAAGAGAGAGAGAGAGAGAGAGAGAGAGTGAGAAAGAGAGACAGAAAGAGAGACAGAGAAAGAGACAGAGGCAGAGAAAGAGAGAGAGAGAGAGAGAGAGAGAGAGAGAGTATACATAGCATGTGCCCACAGAATGTGTACATAGACGAAAGTCTAAAGGAAAGGTAGTAATGTGTACATACGCGTGCGTCTGTTTTGCTTCTGTCTATAGGTGTGTAAATCTTTGCTTGCATTCGCGGTAAATGCTTGTGTGATTATGTCCCATGTATAGCGCGCCGGTCCCTAAAAAAGGCAAATTCATGTAATTTAATTTGGAAATCTGTATATCATTTAATGAAATATGCAATGTTGCACCTGAATGCACGAGGAATGGGCGCTGAAGATGAATAGTATGTGGAATTTAAAAAATCATTACTGATATCCACGCCGTTTCAACACATTTATGCTATATATAAGCGGCTATATTTTATCTACACAGTCCTTTATATGTATGCATTTATCATTTTCTGTATGAATTGTGTCTTTACGTATTACTACAAATATTTAGTGTTGTGCTCGCGTGTGTAAATATTACAAGACATGCAATCATAATGCGATTTTGAGAGTCGGATTAACTACAACACAGCACTAGCAATGATACTAAATGTTTCGTGAATAAATGGCAAGTTGGGAGATGGGTGTTAGGATGTCAGATATGGAGGAAACGCGTGGAAAGGTAAACGAGGGCTGTGGGTTTGGGTTAAATGGAGAGGGGCGTGAAAAATCAGAACTTGGTGTTAGGGTACACCGAGGTGCTGCTGGCAAGCTTAAGGAAGAGTCAAAGGGCAGGTCAGAGTCGGGTGGAAGGGTTCACTAGCTTGGTGCTGGCATAGTTAGTGGCTTGGGGTTAGATGGAAGGGACTGGAAGGGAGGAGAACGAAGTCAGAATCGGTCACCTCAGCTCATAGGGGCGAGGTAAAAAAAAAAAAAAAATGAGGAAGAAAAGAGTACCCTGAAGTAGGACAGGATAGGTGAAGATAAAGAGCTAGGGGCTTGAAGGAGAAGAGCTAGGGGAGCGTGGATTGGGTCTGGAAGGATTAGGATGTAAGTTAGGGTAGCATAGTTCACTAACGAAGTGCTGGCAGGCTTAAAGAGCTAGGGTAGAGGTCAAGGAACAAGGAAGATTAGTTTATACGTCAGCACCGGAAAGCAGGGCATAATGAGACACGTCTGGAAGGGAGTAGCAGGAGTAAGGGGTTTGGATCAGAGATTGTCGTGA
>NC_061819.1:13001863-13006863 GCF_019202785.1 Penaeus chinensis | reverse complement strand
CTACCCCTCCCCCGGTCCCCCTCCTCCCTCCCCTGCCTCTCGTCTTCACATAGCCCCAAGTAATCCAGCTGTATCGACCGGCCGGAACAATCAGATTCTACACACAGGATTCACTCCTTGATTCCCCAGTCCCCTCGCCCTCATCCCCTGGACGCCAATCCCTGCGCCTCGTCTTCTACACACTCCCAGTCGTATTTTTTTTATCTCTTTCTTTTTTTTATTATTATTCCGTCTACTTCAGCGTCCTTAATCGAGCATCCAGCTATCCATAGAGGTGATTTTCCCTTCTCGAATCGAGAGCTCTTCTTTGTATCTCCTTTTTTTATTTCTTTCTCACCAAAATCTCTCCTTACCCCATTAATTTTACCTTCCTCTACACCTTTCACTTCCGTCACCTTTCATCGCCACATCTAGCCTCATGTTTATCCTCCCAAAGTTACCTCATTTTGGTACAGTTATCCATATTAATGGTTTTGAACACTTACAGTCTCTTTAACATCACAAACACATTTCCTCATTTATCAGATTTGCCTTCATTCAGAATAAGAAAATGTAAGTCGTTTTACCATATAAATCAAATTCTGTATTGGCAGGTGTAATACATCAGCCTGACAACAATGCCAATACACTATACAATACTGTAGATACCATAGTGGGCCGTGACCTAGACCTTAGGCAGTGGTTGCTTGAAGTCCGTTAACCGCACCTTATCCCTAATTAGGTGGGTGTGGCGCGTGTGGCATTCAACGGTGTAAGCAGCCAAATACGAAGTATTTGACCCTCTCTATAGCAGTTCAAGAGTTACTCATTCAAAACATTCAGTGATTCGGCTAATGGAAGAAGACATAATATTTATATATATACATACATACATACATACATACATACATACATACATACATACATACATACATACATACATACATATGTATGTATATATATATATATATATATATATATATATATATATATATATACATGCATACATGCATGCATACATACATACACACACACGTGTATATATATAATATACAGTTACATAATAAACATTATAGAGAGACAGATGGATATAAAAGACATAGACAGATTAGATTATCAGACATATAGATGGATAGATAAACAGATAGATCGATAGACAGATAGAACGATAAATAAAGAAATGTAATGATAAAAACATACATAGCAAACTGTCCTATAAGGATTTATGTTGGCTTTCGAAACTGTGCATGTATCCGCTGAGTCAAAACAACATAAATTTTCCGATCATATTTTGGATATGTGTATGTGCGTTACCTGTGTGTACCGTTTCGCCCATGCGTGCCGCCATGTGCATGTACCTGGCCTTCGTGAATGCATTCCCATAAGCATACATAGATGTCTCGTAACTTAACGGAATAACCGATTATCCTTAATAAGCAGGTGTTAGTTTTGCACGCTAATCAGCGAGCAGGTTCTTTCGGGGATAACTTTTTTCACACTTAATTATGGAAAAAGAAAAAAAAAATCTTGCTAAGGGTTCTATATTTTTTAGTAATACATTTTTTTTTCGGAAATGACAAGATTCTGGGAAAACCGCGTGCGATGATGCTTTCTTTTTGTTTCTTTTAGTTCTTTGTATATTTACCTGTTTTACTCTTCTTTCTTTATCACGGCTATTTACTGATGTCTCTCACTCTCCTTTTAGTGTACTATATCAAAAATTAAAATCTAGTTCATCCATATTTACGCGTTCATTTAATCATGCGCGAGCGCGAACACAAACACACACACACACACACACACACACAAACACACACATAATATGTATATATATATATATGTGTGTGTGTGTGTGTATATATATATATATATATATATAACACACACACACATAAATATCACACATACAACATATACATATTACATGTTTGTTTAACAGCCATTCACTCTACTGCAGGACGTAGACCTCTCTCAATTCACTATTGAGAGGTTATATAACAGTGCCACACTTTCCTGATTGGATGCCCTTCCTAATCAACCGCGGTTCGGCGCCCTGACACTTGTGACACGGTGGCGATTTCCCCCTACAACACCTGCGTTTGACTTCTCAAGGCGATATGTCGTTTTCTCGCCGTGTAATCGGGCTCCAGCCGGTAGTCGGAGCGCAGGCATTTTTACAACCGCCGCGGCGTGGAATTGAACTCGGGACCATGAGCTTCGGAGTCCAATGCTCTAACCACTGGAACATCGCGGCAGTCGTTCATATTACATATATGTATACATATATATATATGTAATATGCATATGTTGTGCGATATATATTAACACAAACACAGTAACGTGTACACCAAGATGAAAGGAAAAACATCCACAGTAAGAAATAAAAATATATCGTGACGTTTCGAACTCTTCACGAATTCCTTTTCAGACGAATAATAAACCAAAATGGATCCATTCTGGTTTATTTATTTTCATTTCTTACTGTGGCTGTTTACATTTTTATATATATGAACACACACACACACACACACACATACACACATATATATGTAAATATATATATATATATATATATATATATATATTTATATATATATATATGCGTGTGTGTGTGTTTATATTATATATGTATATATATATATATATATATATATATGTATGTATATGTATGTATGAATGTAAACAAATATATACATATACATACATGTATATATTCATATATAAACACACACATACATACATATATGTGTGTATGTGTGTATGTATATGTATATATATACATATATGTATATATACATGAATATCTAAATACATAAAGATATGTACAAATACATATATATATATATACACATTTATACATGTACATACATACATATATTATATATATATATATACATATATATATATATATATATATATATATATTTACATATATACATATATATACATATATAAGTATTTACATAAACACACACACACACACGCACAAACACACACACACACACACACACACCCACACACACACACACACACACATATTTATGCATATAAATATATATATATATATATATATATATATATATATTTACATACACATAAGTACGTATATATGTATATATACATATATATATATATATATATATATATATATATACATGTATATATGTATATATACATATATAAACAAACGATGAATACACACACACATACATACACACAAACACACACACACACACATAAGTATATATATATACATATATATATACATATATATGTATATATATATATATATATATATATATATATATATATATATATATATATTGTGCATATGCAATCATGGTTTAAAAAAAGGGACAAAGGACATGGCATATATCATCCTCATGCCTCCATAATATTCAAAATCTTCCCCCCACATATCATCCCAGTAGTCAGGTAAAACACATATCGCCGTGTAAAAATTATGTCAGAGGATGCCGTCTGCGGACTAGCGATTTTTTTCAGTTTTCATTTATGGTTTAAACTCTGCTTAAAATTTGCTGTTCTTATTTCTTCATACTTTCGGACTTACTTTTTTACTTTTTTCAAAACAAATTCAAAATTTGCAATCCTTACTTCTTCATGCCTGCTTCCATTTCTTAAATGTTTGCATACATGTTTACATCTGCAACTGTCAAGCGTATTTTCTTTCGCAAGCGTTACGCTCATTTAACTAGTCACGAGCCAATTTGTTGCTCAGTGCAAAAAAACAAAATGCAAGCCATGTTGATCCTTTGCAACGTCATACAAACAGGCGGACACAGCTGAGCACAAGCAAGGACCACATGTGCGAGGTCTTACTCGGGTACTTTAGGATTTCAATAAACACCTAAGCGTACTGTATATAAGGATTATATACGGAAATTAACGCACGCACGCCCCCGCCCACTTCCACGTATGGTATTGTCTCTTAAGGAAAAAGGGAAATGAAAAATGAGAATGGAAATAAGAACATTCACAATAAGCAACCCCCGTGGAAGGACCCCCCAAAAAACAAACAAACCGGGCCCGCCGATGTCAAAAGTGGTGGGCGCACATCAGAGAGTTGGGGAAGGGGCGTGTGGAGGGTGGGAGAGGCGGCACCGGGAGGGGAGAAGGAAGGGAGAAGGGCACGGGGTGGGGGGAAGGAAGGGGGCAGAGAGGGATGGGAAGACCTGGTCCCAGCGCCTCGGGCACCGAGTTGTCCTGACGGCTCGTGTACGAACACTCCAACACTCGGCGCCACTACAAGTCCCTTACTACCCCCTCTCCAGCCTTGTGCGAAGCCGGAAATATGGGAGGGGAAACGCCGGTTGTCGGATGGGTTAAAGGTGAGTTTGTGTTGGATAGTACATGTGTTGGAATGTGCGTTTGTGCGTGTGGGTGTGCGAGTTTTCCGCAACTTAGTATGTGTGAACGCACTTTGATGCGGATGGCACAGGTATATTTCTCTTTGTTCTTCTGTCTTGCTTCGGGTCATATTTCGTAGATGTGTATAAACAGTTTGTTTCCATTTTGTATCTGTACGTGTATTTTACGTGGTTTCTGTGGCTTGAGATTGCGAGACGAATGTGAGAATCACCTCGAATTAAAAAGAAAAAAATATACAAGAAGTGTGTGTCTGTGCTCGCGTATATGAATAATTAGGATTAAGCCTTAACATTAAAACAGAGTAGAACATCACCATTTACATAATACAATATATATGAAATTAATTATCATAAACGAAATACTTTTTAGAAATTTCAGGTGTTGTTTCTGAACGTGAGCATCATCCAGACTGATGTAGATTTCGGCGAATGCTTGAATTAAATATATATATACATGACATTATATATATATATATATATATATATATATATATATATATATATACATGATATATATACATGAATGGATATATATATATATATATATTATATAGATTATATATATATATATGCATGTGTGTGTGTGTGTGTTTGTGTGTGTGTGTGTGTGTGCAAAATTTAAATACAACATTC
>NC_061819.1:12989363-12994363 GCF_019202785.1 Penaeus chinensis | reverse complement strand
ATAATAATAATAATAATAATAATAATAATAATAATGTATGTATGTATATATGTATATATGTATATATGTATATATCTATATATGTATGAATGTATGTGTGTGTGTGTGTGTGTGTATGTATGTATGTATGTATGTATGTATGTATGTATGTATGTATGTATGTATGTATGTGTGTGTGTGTGTGTGTGTGTGTGCGCGCGTGCGTGTGCGTGTGCGTGTGTGCGCACACACACACACACACACACACACACACACACACACACATATATATTTACATATACTTACAAATATATATTATATATACATATATATATACATACATATATATATATATATATATATATATATATATATATATATATATGTATATATATATTTATATATATGTATATATATTATATACATATATATGTGTATTTACATATATTATATATATACATATGTGTATACATTTATTGATATATATATATATATATATATATATATATATATATATACATATATATATATATATACACATAAATATATATAAACACATATAAATATATATACATATATACACTATACATATATAATGAGTCACGCTCAAAGTCCGACACATAACTGTGAATGTCAGGCTTCACCACAAGCAAGGCAGTGCGTGAATGTGGCATAATGAAGCCTAAGTTAAGGGTCAGGCAGCATATATTCTAGATGTACAAGCATGGCATTCTGTTGACTTCGAGTCTACGAGAGGTGACGTGTGCATTCTTATAGGAGAGACAGAGAGACAGACTGTAATATAATCATCTTTCCTTGAATAATTTGAGTCAGAGGAGAGTGTCGGGGTGTTGGGGAAGGCGAGGGAGGGGCTGTTGGCTGTGCTTCGTTGATTCTCGGCCAGAAATATTTGGGTAAGCATTAACGCGTGGAAAGAGAACACAAGCCATGGACAATTTACTAGGAGTGTCAAAATTGCTGATTTTAGTCGAACATTTTATTAACTGGAGCTAGATAAATGGGAAATGGCTGGCGACCTTGCAAATACCATAGCGCTTTGAGCAAAATAAGCTGCCTTGTAACTCACCTATTTCAGCAGTTTTAAAGGATGATTTATTTTAGTATGTGTTAGTTTATTAACAAACACAAATTGTGACTTGGGCGTGGTAGCCTTTACAATTTGCTTAGATACTTGTGTGGGATATTCGATATAATGGAAATATTATGAGTAATCAGTACATATCTTAAATGCATATACTGTATATCATTCTCGAAAATATAATTATTTTTACGATTAATATAAAGTACATTTTTACATGTCTATAAAATTGTATCTGCAAAATTATATACCGGGTATATATCATGTTTATATACATATGTATATGTGGTGCGTGCATAATTTGGGGTAATGAAACTTCACTTCTTCATAATTTGTTTATGTATCAGCTCATGAGTATTCGTCATTTTTCCTTCAATGTATACAATGTGCACTTTCATTTTAATATCAAAGTCTACTTTACTATATAGTCAATATTGCTTTTGCTTAGTAAAACATTTATCAGCAGAAAATAAACATTAACAGGATTACTATTGCTACTACATAATTATAGTAGAGGTGGTGGTGATGGTGGTGGTGGTAATAGTGGTAATGGTAACAGGAGTAGTAGTAACAGTACTAGTAGTAACAGTGTTAGTAGTAACAGTGTTAGTAGTAACAGTACTACTAGTAACGGTACTACTAGTAACAGTACTAGTAGTAACAAAACTAGTAGTAACCGTACTAGTAGTAACAGTACTAGTAGTAACAGTAGTAGTAGTAGTAACAGTACTAGTAGTAACAGTTCTAGTAGTAACAGTACTAGTTTTAACAGTACTAGTAGTAACAGTAGTAGTAGTAACAGTGGTAGTAGTAACAGTAGTAGTAGTAACAGTACTAGTAGTAACAGTAGTGGTAGTAACAGCAGTAGTAGTAACAGTGGTAGTAGTAACAGCAGTAGTAGTAGTTGCAGTAGTAGTAACAGCAGTAGTAGTAACAACAGTAGTAGTAACAGCAGTAGTAGTAACAGCAGTAGTAGTAACAACAGTAGTAGTAACAGCAGTAGTAGTAACAACAGTAGTAGTAGTAGTAGCAGTAGTAGTAACAGCAGTAGTAGTAACAACAGTAGTAGTAACAGCAGTAGTAGTAACAGCAGTAGTAGTAACAACAGTAGTAGTAACAGCAGTAGTAGTAACAGCAGTAGTAGTAACAACAGTAGTAGTAACAGCAGTAGTAGTAACAGCAGTAGTAGTAACAGCAGTAGTAGTAACAGCAGTAGTAGTATCAGTAGTGGTAGTAACAGCAGTAGTAGTAACAGCAGTAGTAATAACAGCAGTAGTAGTAGTTGCAGTAGTAGTAACAGCAGTAGTAGTAACAGAAGTAGTAGTAACAGCAGTAGTAGTAACAGCAGTAGTAGTAACAGCAGTAGTAGTAACAGCAGTAGTAGTAACAGCAGTAGTAGTAACAACAGTAGTAGTAACAGCAGTAGTAGTAACAGCAGTAGTAGTAACAGCAGTAGTAGTAACAGAAGTAGTAGTAACAGCAGTAGTAGTAACAACAGTAGTAGTAACAGCAGTAGTAGCAACAGCAGTAGTAGTAACAACAGTAGTAGTAACAGCAGTAGTAGTAACAGCAGTAGTAGTAACAGCAGTAGTAGTAACAGCAGTAGTAGTAACAGCAGTAGTAGTAACAGTACTAGTAGTAACAGTACTAGTAGTAACAACAGTAGTAGTAACAGCAGTAGTAGTAACAGCAGTAGTAGTAACAGCAGTAGTAGTAACAGCAGTAGTAGTAACAGCAGTAGTAGTAACAGCAGTAGTAGTAACAGCAGTAGTAGTAACAGCAGTAGTAGTAACAGCAGTAGTAGTAACAGCAGTAGTAGTAGTAGCAGTAGTAGTAACAGCAGTAGTAGTAACAACAGTAGTAGTAACAGCAGTAGTAGTAACCGCAGTAGTAGTAGTTGCAGTAGTAGTAACAGCAGTAGTAGTAACAGCAGTAGCAGTAACAGCAGTAGTAGTAACAGTACTAGTAGTAACAGCAGTAGTAGTAACAGCAGTAGTAGTAACAACAGTAGTAGTAACAGCAGTAGTAGTAACAACAGTAGTAGTAACAGCAGTAGTAGTAACAGCAGTAGTAGTAACAGCAGTAGTAGTAACAGCAGTAGTAGTAGTAGCAGTAGTAGTAACAGCAGTAGTAGTAGTAGCAGTAGTAGTAACAGCAGTAGTAGTAACCGCAGTAGTAGTAGTTGCAGTAGTAGTAACAGCAGTAGTAGTAACAGCAGTAGCAGTAACAGCAGTAGTAGTAACAGTACTAGTAGTAACAGCAGTAGTAGTAACAGCAGTAGTAGTAACAACAGTAGTAGTAACAGCAGTAGTAGTAACAACAGTAGTAGTAACAGCAGTAGTAGTAACAGCAGTAGTAGTAACAGCAGTAGTAGTAACAGCATTAGTAGTAGTAGCAGTAGTAGTAACAGCAGTAGTAGTAGTAGCAGTAGTAGTAACAGCAGTAGTAGTAACAGCAGTAGTAGTAACAGCAGCAGTAGTAGTAGCAGTAGTAGTAACAGCAGTAGTAGTAACAGCAGTAGTAGTAACAGCAGTAGTAGTAACAGCAGTAGTAGTAACAGCAGTAGCAGTAACAGCAGTAGTAGTAACAGTACTAGTAGTAACAGCAGTAGTAGTAACAACAGAAGTAGTAACAGCAGTAGTAGTAGTAGCAGTAGTAGTAACAGCAGTAGTAGTAACAGCAGTAGTAGTAACAGCAGTAGTAGTAACAGCAGTAGCAGTAACAGCAGTAGTAGTAACAGTACTAGTAGTAACAGCAGTAGTAGTAACAACAGAAGTAGTAACAGCAGTAGTAGTAGTAGCAGTAGCGGCAGACGTAGCAGCAGCAGTAGTAGTAACAATACTAGTAGTAACAGTAGTAGTAGTAACAACAGTAGTAGTAACAGTACTAGTAGTAACAGCAGTAGTAGTAACAGCAGTAGTAGTAACAGCAGTAGTAGTAACAGTACTAGTACTAACAGCAGTAGTAGTAACAGCAGCAGTAGTACCAGCAGTAGTAGTAGCAGTAGTAGCAGTAGCGGCAGAAGTAGCAGCAGCAGTGGTAACAGTAGAAGCAGTAGTCGTCGTCGTCGTCGTCGTCGTCGTCGTCGTCGTCGTCGTCGTCGTCGTCGTCGTCGTCGTCGTAGTAGTAACAATAGTAGCAGCAGCAGCAGTAGTAGAAGTAAACGTAGTAGCAGCAGTAGCAGTAGTAATCGTAGTAGTAGTAGAAGTAGTAGTATTGGTAGCCTAATAATAGTAATAGTAGTAGAGGAAGTAATAGAAGTAGTAGTAGTAATATAGTTGTTGTAGTACTATTTCTAGTCGTAGGTATAGTAGTAGTTCTACTACTAAAACATTATTCATGTTATCGTAAGCCCCCTAAAAAAATCTGTTTTATCATTTTCTCTTACTTAAAGTCGAACTTCTTGATCAAGTCAGTCATAGCGGAAAATATGAGAAGCTTCTTCATTATGACGTGTCAGTCAGAAGATGAGTTATTATGTAATTTAATTATGTTTTTTTTTTTTTTTTTTTTTTAGTTCGTTTTTAATAAGCGAAATCGTCCTCCGCTTCGCCTCCAACCAAAGGACGGAAGACGCGTACTTTGTCTAAACACCATAAATGAAAATGAGATTAATCGTTGTGAAACTTTGAAGAAATTATCACCGCCTGGGTTCGCATTTTAATAAAGCGGTGGCTTATTAAGGCACATGGATTTTAATCATTCAAGCTATAGCATCCTAACTTCATAATCTGAAAGTATTTCTGGGCATTAAAGTGAAGAATATTAAGTTGGTGCAGGCATCAATCATCCACTCACACAGAAGTGGGGGGTGAGCGGGGATGGGTGCTGGCGGGGGAGGAAAAGAGGGGATGGGGGGGGGGGGGGGGGGTATGGCGCGTGGGGAGGGGAAGAAGGAGGAGAGGAGTGCGGCTGGGAAGGT
>NC_061819.1:12964363-12974363 GCF_019202785.1 Penaeus chinensis | reverse complement strand
GACCATCTGAGAAGGTTCCCCATACGCGCTTGGAGAAGCGAGAGGAGTCTGTACACACTCGCCCTGACTCACTTCACACTCGGCCATATTTGAGTGAGGCTGAGAGGCCGGGGAGTGGCAGCGGCCAGCACGCCTCGTCTGTCTCGCCGTACTCGGGCTTGTTTGTACTCGGGCTTCGAGGACACAGAATATATTTTCCAACATCTCTCTTGGAGGAGACGCCATTATTAAGGACGCAGGTGCGGGTAAATACAGGCGGGCGAGAGCATCCCGGCGAGCACCTGTGAGGATCCCAAGCCCAGGGAGGCTGTTGATTGTCTCCTGATCCGGGTGGAGAGTGAGACCGCCCGTCCGCCCGCCGCCGCCTCCGCCACCGCTGACGCGCGAAGGGGAAACGAAAGGGAAAAAGAAGAACAAGAAGGTTGATTACGCCGATACATAACCCGGGGCGTGGGGAGAGATGGAGGGGTAGGGAGTCTCAATCGCCATCCACTAACTTACGTTCCCTTCTCCCTTCTCCTCCCTCTCCCCTCTCCTCTCTCCCCATCCTCCTTCCCCCTTCTCTTCTCCCCGGCGTGAATGGCCTAATTAAAGGTGGCATTAAGGATTAATCAAGATATTATGGTTAGCAAGATGAATGGATAAGCCATTTCAGCAGACTTGGTAATTAGGCCAGAAAATTTTAATGGGATTGGAATAGGAAAACGAGCGGGACTTTGGGAATGGTGTTGTTGAATTAAACCGTGACGAGACGGGGATAAATGACGCTTTGCTGAGACGTGATGGTTACATCTTAATCAACACTATTCACCTTGCTCTTAATCTTTCAGGCACAATTTACTTGGATAAAGCAGCGCCACTTGATCGCGTGTTACGAAGTGGTAGTTAGGACCAAGACCATTAAATTTGCAGATCATGGCCGTAACGTAATAAATGTTCTTGATCATTGTGATAAATTAGCCAAAAAATAGGAGTGACGCTTGAAATAAATTTGCCAGCTATAATAACTTTGTTTTTTTCCCCATTTCCATTAATGTTCATTATCTTCTTTCATAATCTTTTTTTTTTTTCTATCCTCTCCTCTGTTGGTCTTTGTCTGTCGCCTTTTCACTTTCTATCATTCCTTCCTTCCCGCTCTCCGTCTCATTTTCGCAAACACACAAAGGGACACAGTACATCAAATTAGCGTTTATTTACAAGCATTTGCACGCTGCCGCAAAAGTGAAAGAGAATATGTTTACGCCTTCTTGTCCTCCATTTTTACAGAAAGATGTGAACTGCATTTTGCCTCAACAATAAACCTGTTGGCTGCTAATACTATCTTCCATTATCGTTGAACGGGACTTAATGGAGCCTCTCACAACGTGTCTAGCAGTCGCAATAAATAAAAGCTGGGGAAGTAAAGAGCAAGCATCTTTTCTGTTTTAAAGCAGCAGTAAAGACTCGAGTCCATGATTCTGAAATTGCTTGAGACGCTCACGTGTTTTTTTTTTTCTTTCTTTCTTTTTTTCTCTCTCTTTTTTTACGTTTATGTATTTCTGCATTTACTGTCGGTTTAATGCCGTTTATCCATCTGTTACTATATCTATCTATTTTTTATTCGGGCAAGGGAGGATGTATACTAGATAATATAAACTACATTTAAAAATCCAGAAAATTAGTGAATCAACGCATAACCATAGTTCCGACTGCAATACGTCACCCACTCTGTTTTCTTTTTAGCATGGCAGTAAACACGAGCACCATCACAACAACAAAAACAATAAAGATAATCAAATCACCAAATTCTGCGAAACCCAATAAACAATACAACAACAAACAAGGCGTTCCGTTCACTATTTAACAAGCGGTTGCAAGTTCAGTGGTTGAGTAATTGGTCGCGGTATGAAGCATAGGTGGTTGAGGGCTTGTGGTTACGACCATCAAAGGGCTTCGGCGCGGAGAAATTGGAATCCCGGGAAATTGAGGAGGATTACCGTTACTTGTCGTTATTGTTAGTGAAGACTTAGACCCCGTCGACTGCCTGGCGAATCTCGACGCGCTCTCGCTCCGCCTCGCTCCCTCCCCTTCTCTCTCTCTCGTCGATTTTAAACCTCGGTGGAAGGATAATGCGGAAGGCGTCGGAGAGAAATTGAATATTTGCAGCTGAGATTCCGAAGCTCTTCCGCTCCTCCGCTTTGATTTGGCGGCGGCTGGAATTGGGGATTTTGATTCGTTCTGGTGACAATTAATCGCTGATTTGTGTCGCATAATTGCAGCGACGGGATTTGGGAGTCGTGGAATATGTTGTTAACCTGCATACGGTAAAGCAGGGAGATAAATAGACTCATAGAGACGATCGTATCAATATGGTTCTCTCTATCTCTCTCTCTCTCTCTCTCTCTCTCTCTCTCTCTCTCTCTCTCTCTCTCTCTCTCTCTCTCTCTCTCTCTCTCTCTCTCATTCTCTCTCTCTCATTCTGTCTCTCTCATTCTGTCTCTCTCATTCTCTCTCTCTCATTCTCTCTCTCATTCTCTCTCTCACATTCTCTCTCTCTCATTCTCTCTCTCACAATCTCTCTCTCTCATTCCCTCTCTCTCATTCTCTCTCTCTCATTCTCTCTCTCATTCTCTCATTCTCTCTCTCATTCTCTCTCTCTCATTCTCTCTCTCTCTCTCTCACATTCTCTCTCTCTCTCTCTCTCTCACATTCTCTCTCTCTCTCATTCTCTCTCTCTCTCTCTCTCTCTCTCTCTCTCTCTCTCATTCTCTCTCTCTCTCATTCTCTCTCTCTCATTCTCTCTCATATTCTCTCTCTCATACTCTCTATCATACCCTCATTCTTTCTCTCTCTCCCATTATATATATCTCCCTCTCTCATTCTATCTCTCTCTCACACATTCTCTCTCTCTCTCCCATTCTCTTTCTCTCTCTCCCATTCTCTCTCTCTCTCTCTCTCCCATTCTCTTTCTCTCTCTCCCATTCTCTCTCTCTCTCTCTCTCTCTCTCTCTCTCTCTCTCTCTCTCTCTCTCTCTCTCTCTCTCTCTCTCTCTCTCCCATTCTCTCTCTCTCTCTCTCTCTCTCTCTCTCTCTCTCTCTCTCTCTCTCTCTCTCTCTCTCTCTTTCTAATATTCTCTCTCTATCTCATATTCTCTCTCTCTCTCATATTCTCTTTCTCATATTCTCTCTCTCTCATATTCTCTCTCATATTCTCTCTCTCTCTCCCTCTTTCTCTCTCTCTCATATTCTCTCTCTCTCTCTCTCTCTCTCTCATATTCTCTCTCTTTCTCTCTCTCATATTCTCTCTCTCTCTCTCATATTCTCTCTCTCTCTCTCTCATATTCTCTCTCTCTCTCTCTCATATTTCTCTCTCTCTCTCTCTCTCTCTCTCTCTCTCTCTCTCTCTCTCTCTCTCTCTCCCATATTCTCTCTCTCTCTCATATTCTCTCTCTCTCTCATATTATCTCTCTCTCTCTCATATTATCTCTCTATCATATTCTCTCTCTCTCATATTCTTTCTCTCTCATATTCTCTCTCTCTCTCTCATATTCTCTCTCTCTCATATTCTCTCTCTCTCTCTCTCTCTCTCTCTCTCTCATATTCTCTTTCTCCCTCTCTCATATTCTCTCTCTCTCTCTCTCTCTCTCTCTCTCTCTCTCTCATATTCTCTCTCTTTCTCTCTCTCATATTCTCTCTCTCATATTCTCTCTCTCTCTCTCTCATATTTTCTCTCTCTCTCTCTCTCTCTCTCATATTCTCTCTCTCTCTCATATTCTCTCTCTCTCTCATATTATCTCTCTCTCTCTCATATTATCTCTCTATCATATTCTCTCTCTCTTATATTCTTTCTCTCTCTCATATTCTCTCTCTCTCTCATATTCTCTCTCTCATATTCTCTCTCTCTCTCTCTCTCTCACTCTCATATTCTCTTTCTCCCTCTCTCATATTCTCTCTCTCTCTCTCTCTCTCTCTCTCTCTCTCATATTCTCTCTCTTTCTCTCTCTCTCTCTCATATTCTCTCTCTCTCTCTCTCATATTCTCTCTCTCTCTCTCTCATATTTTTCTCTCTCTCTCTCTCTCTCTCTCTCTCTCATATTCTCTCTCTCTCTCATATTCTCTCTCTCTCTCATATTATCTCTCTCTCTCTCTCATATTATCTCTCTATCATATTCTCTCTCTCTCATATTCTTTCTCTCTCTCTCATATTCTCTCTCTCTCTCATATTCTCTCTCTCTCATATTCTCTCTCTCTCTCTCTCACTCTCATATTCTCTTTCTCCCTCTCTCATATTCTCTCTCTCTCTCTCTCTCATATTCTCTCTCTCTCTCTCTCATATTTTCTCTCTCTCTCTCTCTCATATTCTCTCTCTCTCTCATATTCTCTCTCTCTCTCATAATATCTTTCTCTCTCTCATATTATCTCTCTATCATATTCTCTCTCTCTCATATTCTTTCTCTCTCTCTCATATTCTCTCTCTCTCTCTCATATTCTCTCTCTCTCATATTCTCTCTCTCTCTCTCTCTCTCACTCTCATATTCTCTTTCTCCCTCTCTCATATTCTCTCTCTCTCTCTCTCTCTCTCTCTCTCTCTCATATTCTCTCTCTTTCTCTCTCTCATATTCTCTCTCTCTCTCTCATATTCTCTCTCTCTCTCTCTCTCATATTCTCTCTCTCTCTCTCTCATATTTTCTCTCTCTCTCTCTCTCTCTCTCTCTCTCTCTCTCATATTCTCTCTCTCTCTCATATTCTCTCTATCTCTCATATTATCTCTCTCTCTCTCATATTATCTCTCTATCATATTCTCTCTCTCTCATATTCTTTCTCTCTCTCTCATATTCTCTCTCTCTCTCTCATATTCTCTCTCTCTCTGATATTCTCTCTCTCTCTCTCTCTCTCTCTCTCTCTCTCTCTCTCTCTCTCTCTCTCTCTCTCTCTCTCTCTCTCTCTCTCTCATATTCTCTCTCTCTCTCTCATATTCTCTCTCTCTCAGTTGTGTGTGCGTGTATGTGTGCATATGTGAGAGAGAGAAAGATAGAGACAGACGATCTAGTTATCCATCTCCCCTTCTCTCTCTCTCGTTTCCTTTCTTATTCCCTTTCTCATTCTCACTCTCTCTCCTCTCTTCTCTCTGTTTATCCACCCACCCATTCATTCATTCCTCCATCCACCTACCCCTTTCTTTTATATGTGAGTATGTGTTTAAGTGTGTGCATGTATTTAAAAGAGAGAATGAGAGAGACAGAGACAGAGAAAGAGAAAGAGAAAGAGAAAGAGAAAGAGACAGAGAAAGAGAAAGAGACAGAGACAGAGACAGACAAACAGACACACCGAATCAGACATAGAGGCAAACAGAGAGACTGTGTGTAGACATATGAATGTGGCAAACACAGAAAAAATAACAAATCCACCTCTCCATATTGATCACGTATCACACACATCATTCAGCCCTGCCATAAACCTTAAGAAAAATCTAGCGCAGGAAGAGATCCTACGACGAAGGAGCTATCTCTTGCGTCAAGAAATAAAAAGAAAACATACAGAAGAAAGTCGAAACATAGCACAAAATACGGATGTAAAAAAAAAAAAAAAAAAAAAAAAAAAAAATAGAGAAGTAAAGATGAAAAGAACCAAGGGTACAGGAAAGAAAATCTATATGAAGTAAATCTTTGAACCTGAGAGTTGAAAAGAGGTGCCCCCGCATGTGTGAGCAGTTCTCAATACTGCGGATCGGGTTAAATCCCTGTATATAGATTCCGAGAAGAAATTGTGACACCTGTGCGCCTCCCTTCTCCCTATCTATAAGAAATAAATGTACTAAAAAGAAAAAAAAAAGGACGTAGTCTAAAAGGAGCAGGGAGGTAAGTCCTGTGCGTCGATATTTTTATACTTACGGGAGGGCTGTGTCGGGATGAATGGCTTGGGAGAGATAAACGCAGGAGGGTGGGGATGCGGGCTTATTGAAGAAACTTGTAAAATGATCACACAGCTGAATAAGAGACGGAAGTCGCAGATCAAAAAAAAAATATATATATATATATGCTCAACATATCAGAGCGACTAAGAGAAAACGAAATATAGAGATAAGAGAAAAAAAATAGGTTTGTTACTCCTTTTGGGCGAAGGGAGGCACAATGATAACGAAAGAAGTGTAGCGCGGGAGTCAGAAAAAGGAAGAATTTCAATTTCCGATACGCGGGGTTTCTTAGCATACGGTTCCCGAAAGCAGGTGCGATCGAAGCATGTCTTGGCGGAGGAAGATTTAGTAGAAGGGGATATCTTGCCTTCCTTCCAGTCTATGATAATTTCAACACTTCGGTCTATTCAAGCGGAAGCGACGCATCTGAAAAAGCCGCGCTTACACAAGCACATTTACTAAAGCAAACTGTGTGTATGCAAAGGCGGCATATATATATATATATATATATATATATATATATATATATATATATATATATATATATATATATATATATATATATATATATATATATATATATATATATGTATATGTATATTTATACACATTACATATATATATATATATATATATATATATATATATATATATACACACACACACACACACACACACACACACACACACACATATATATATATATATATATATATATATATATATATATATATATATATGCATGCATGCATGCATTGCATATACATAAACTGACATAAATACAAACATAAATATACCCATACATAATTACATACACATCTATCCATCTACTTTTCTACTTACCTGTCTATATCTTAATATGTATACACGCTAGGCTCATATGTATAAAGGCATATACACTTACACATACACATATACTTACACAATACATATACATATACTTTTAGATGTCAATATCTATCTCATTTAGACGAGTTACGAAATCTGACTGCCAGATGTCTCATCCACATATCACAGATATTCCTTCCCCGTCTTTACCAGGTAGATGAAAACCTTTATTAAAATCGGTAAGGAATTTAGAATTTCCATTAATATCTTACCCATTACCCATGGCAAGGAGCACTACGGAGAGTATCTTGTCTCTGCCCTCCCCCCATTCTTATTTACCTTTATTTGTTTATCTCTTCACGTAGCACTAACCTTTCGCTTCTAATTGGCTGATGCCGTTGCTGCTTCTTACCTGAAATAGAAAAAAAAGTTTTCTGATAAATGAGATTCACTCACTTAATATGAAATGTAAATCAAAAACATTTAAGCATTTATGAAAACCCAATAACATAAATTCGAAATCAAAAGCATAATCAGGAGAACAATATGACGTAATCTGTCGCCAAAATGTCCATCTCTCCTTACTTGCAAAGCGCTTACAATTCTTATCATGCAGTGGTATAATATTAGAAATGCAACGATATTGAATCTATTCCCAATACTCTGACAGTGTTATTATTAATACATAAGTAGACAATGGTCATGGGAGTAATAGTTCTAAAACTAAAGATGATTCTGAGGATGAGAATAAAAAACACAACAGCAACAATAAAAATAATAATAACAATGATAAAGATCTTAAGAGTAAAACTAACGAAGAAATAACTGCGTACCTTATGTACCCAAGACTATCATCACCCTTAAAAAATAACTAACGAAATAAATATACCATGTAATCTTTTCTTGCTTTTTGTGTTCCCGCATCTCTACTTTACAACATTCCCTGTTCTCATTATACACACATGGTATTGAGAATATTGCTGCCACCCTTTCAGTTCTTATCCTCTTTCTCACACTTCCCCCACCCTCTCACGCATTTCCCCCCTTCCCCCTCACCCAGACCCCCTTCTTCCTCCCCCTACCTCCTCTCCCCTTACCCCTCTCTCTCCCCACCCTAACTCCTCTCACCCATTCCCCACCTCCCCATGGCCCCCTCTCACCCCTCCCCCCTTTTCCCCCTATCACCCCTCCCCCGCTTCCCCTGCAACCAACCCCAATTCCCTGACGTTGAACACATAGCCTGAGACCTGTTTCGACGCTCCAAATTCCCACGCCATTATTCAGGAGGACATCTCGGCCCCATTTCGGTAATAATGTGGGTATTAAATTCATCTGTAATTAATAACGGTTGTAATGCACTTCTACCGACCGAGTATTTACACTTAGGTTAGGACTGTGTGTGTGTGTGTGTGTGTAATGCTCGGCTTTGTTTGTTGCGGGTGTCTCGGTTCATTAGCCTATGGTCTGTGAGTGAGGGGGAGATCGTTGCTAAGATTAGGCACCTAATTATGCACTAAAAAAATCGGAGAAGTAATTATGGTGTCGTTGATGGTAATAAGAGTAATATTGACGATCGTGGTGGTTGGGGCGGTGATGGTCATAGTGGTAATGATGGTGATGGCGATACTGGTAATGGTAACAATGGTGATAATCATGATAAGTGTAATGATTATGTGATGATACCACTACAACTATTATTCATGATAATGATAGTAATAATAAAGATAATGAAAGTAGATAAAATAAAAATATATGATAATGATGATGACCGAAACAGGAGCCTTCGTGCATTTAGTTTTGATGTAAACTATTAATAGAATCGGCGATAAATATCACATAATGTATGTAGTAAGACATTAATGTAAATAATCTGACTACAAATTGCTGCTCCGAAGAAAACTGTTGCACTGACATATTTGTCCAAGAAGTTGGTCGAGCGAGACGTCTCACCTGATTACTTTTAGCCATTTTTGAGGAGAGTGCCACCCTGTCTCTGTGCGTCTCATCCATCACTCACGCGGCTATCTCCCGTTTGCGGTTACCCCGGTCCAAGTTATCAAGCATTTTCACACCATGCCTCGTATCTCTGGAGCGTCCCTCATCTCTCCCTTTTCCCCTCATCCTCAGTGGCCATTCTTATCGGAATTTCCAATCTAAGCATCCTTTTTTACTCTTCCTTACGCATTTTCGTCTTAATCGTAGTACAGTTGCCTTAAAAAAGGTGGCTTTACCCCCTGCGCCATGGGGCTGTTCTAAACACTGCCCAGTTCACACAACAGTGGCTACCATTGTGATGTCTACCATACCTACCTTCCAGTCACGTTCATCATTGTACTACGAATGCCTGTTTAGTCATAGTTACGCAGCTACTGCGACGGCGACGGTGATACAGGCAGTAATACATAGCTCACAGGAACTTCTTGGTGCTACGGGATCTAGCCAGTATTATGCAAGTAATGCTGGCTTCATCTCTACCAAGTTCTCGTTCCCTACACTAGTCTCCTTTTCTTCATTTCCTAGTTACATAAAAAGCAAAGTGGTTACAACCACGAACCCCAAGGCGGTGAATCCGCACTCACTTTTACTTCCCACTATAAAACTACGCCGTGATCTACATTTACGGTCATGCTGGAGTCATGAAGTTGTACTCAGGCCAACGTTTAGGGTTATGAAACAACATTCACTCATGCTTGATCCATAAATCTACTTTTATGACCACGCTAAAGACATGCAGTTACTATACGAGTCTTTCATTTAAAAAATAACATGTACACTCGCTCCCGTGTTAGGAACATGAAGCTGCTGTACTGTCTTACTTATGTTTTAGTCATGAAGCGGACATATGCGTTCTTGTGCTGGATGCGTGGAGTTGTAATCATATTCATATTCACACTGATGTTGCTACTAATCTACTACGTTAAGTACTAGATCAACCACTCCATCCTTACTGCAATTCTTAATCCTACTTTCCTTTTTTTACTTAAATCCTCATTTCTCAATACGGGTTAACAGTGCCCCTTCCCCTTTTCCGCATGCCCTGGCAATTCCACCTCCTCCTTCCCTCATGCTCTGTAACAACTCCCCCTCTTCTTTCCTCATGTCTTGGCAATCCTCCCTCCTCAGTCTCCCCACTTTTTGCTCATCCCATCTCCCTTTTCTTCCTTTTCAGGTAATTCCATCTCCCCGCTTTCCCCTCATGTTTCGCACTCCCACCTCCCCACTATCCCCTCATGTCCTGCCGTTTTCCTCTTGCTCTTCCCTCGAAAACACTCCCCCCTC
>NC_061819.1:12939363-12941863 GCF_019202785.1 Penaeus chinensis | reverse complement strand
GGGTGTCTGCATTTCCAGAAATGCAAGTGAGAATCTGTGCCCATATTACCTTCCATTATTGTAGATTATACCTTGTGTAGCCTTTTTGAAAATCTTTTGTACGTAATGTTGCTGTATATTATCCTACTTTAATGTGTAATTTTGTCTCATTTTATCCTAATATCCTTTTACATTTTGTTGAAGAGGGTGGGGGAGATTCTCCATATGATCTAGTAAGAAAAACAAAACAATTTCAGCCTCAGTGATGATGTTTTTTTAAAACAATGATAACATTACAACAATATTCTCTTTTTCTACTTCTCCTTGTTTCTTTTTGGAACAAAATAAATTGAGCTAGAAATCACTACGTGTAATTCTATTATCATACTCCTTTTCTTTTCTTACTTTTTTACTTATTTTTATCACAAAAGTTCAAAATAATTATATGAAATCATTAAAACCAGGCTCATAATGCAAATGTATGAAGTACTATAATGCACATTTTTTTTATTACAAAAATATCAGACTGTATGTTTGTATGTAATTTTTCTGAAGCGATTAATCATTTCTCATTTCCTGTCAAACATAGTTAATTACTAATCCACCGTTACCTACCCCCCCCCCCCCCCGCATATTAAAACTACATAAATAAATATAATTTTGTTTTCCCCTTTTTCTTTTACTTTGACGAAAGTGTACCTACTCTTATTGTAGTTGTAATTCAGAATCCCGACATCATTATAATATCTAATGAAAAAGAATCACAATAAAATAAAGGAAAATACAAATCAGATATAGACAGATCAACGATTTAATAGGCAGATATATAGAAAGATAGACATATAGATAGATAAATAAAAGTGGTCGAAAAAAAATCACTCGACCGAAAAAAAACGCTTCCTCAAATAGCCATAAGTGTTAGAGTAAGTCATCCTGTAAATCGCTACTTCGCTCTTTTTATCATCAAACGGCGACCACCCCTCCCCTCCCCCTTCTACCCCCCTCGACAGTCCTTCCTCTCCCCCCCCCCCTACACGATTTCACCGCGAAGAACTCCTCTGATTTGAAAGTCTTTGCCACTGCAGGATTTCGGAGGATTTCCCACCTACGGAATTAGAGTTGGACGCGATTCTGATGACTCAGTCGTCGAGGATTGAGTGGATTTCTGATGATTTTTTGACACGATTTCCCCTCAAAGGCAATTAGAGATTCGGTGCGAAAAGGTGATTGTAGATAGCGGCCGTCACACTCTAGGAATACTAGCTTTGGATCTGTCTTTTGCCGTTCTTGCTTTCAGTGGTGTGTGTGTGTGTGTGTGTGTGTGTGTGTGTGTGTGTGTGTGTGTGTGTGTGTGTGTGTGTGAGAGAGAGAGAGAGAGAGAGAGAGAGAGAGAGAGAGAGAGAGAGAGAGAGAAAGCATTTGTTTTGACGCGTCATCATCATCTTGCTTTCAGTGGTGTGTGTGTGTGTGTGTGTGTGTGTGTGTGTGTGTGTGTGTGTGTGTGTGTGTGTGTGAGAGAGAGAGAGAGAGAGAGAGAGAGAGAGAGACAGAGAGAGAGAGAGAGAGAGAGAGACAGAGAGAGAGAGACAGAGAGAGAGAGAGACAGAGTGAGAGAGAGATAAAGTATTTGTTTTGACGCGTCATCATCACCGTGCCTACATATTTCCCCGGAGGCACTAATTTCACGATGCAGGAACCCCGTCCATAAGGGATATGGAAATTGGAATATATGGCGTTATAATACCGTGTGTGTTCCAGCACCAATATCCGGTCTAGTCCCGGCGAAGGGGTGGGAGGGAGGGGGGGGGGTACAATAGCCTTATGTGATTGTCTCTTAAGTATTTAGTGTTTGTTCTTGGGGTAGGGGATGGGGATAGGGGAGGGGCTTTTTCACATTTTTTTATTTTCACATCGTGTTTTTTGTGCCTATGGGGATGCAGGGCGGAAGTACTGAGCATTGTTCAGTGTTGGTGTGTGATAACTTTTTAGTACATCTACGGGCGGATGCAGATGCTGTATGTGTAAACACTGGATGTGTGTGTGTGTGTGTGTGTGTGTGTGTGTGTGTGTGTGTGTGTGTGTGTGCGTGTGTGTGTGTGTGTGTGCGTGTGTTTGTTTGTGTGCGCGTTTGACTGCTTGTCTGCTAGTACGTATGCATGCATGCAGCATGTATATCATCTCACATATCCCTCACTCTAACCCCCCAGCCCCCCATCCCGACTCCATCACAGTACATATCACCTGAGGCAAAAATCGTCAAAGGACTTTGGAACAACAATAAAGTTGACAGAAAAAATACAATATTGTAATTCCCGTTACTCTGCGATGTGAACTTAATAGTCATAGCTGGCGCTCCCCTCTCGATATTTAAGGTCAGACGGGAAGTCCCCCTTGACCTTTATGTACAATAACTGGCGCGAATGTCCCAGTCAACATAGAAGGTACTTGTCAATACATATATTTAAACCACAGCTTGCTCCATTCGTTGCCATGGCGATGCAGTTTGCCCAGAAGGGAAACG
>NC_061819.1:12929363-12931863 GCF_019202785.1 Penaeus chinensis | reverse complement strand
TATAAGTTATGATGTAATGTACCTAATAAAAAATGAAGGAAAATACATAAAGATAGAGAGAGTAGTAGAAATATAATATATAGGAATAAACTATATGTATATATATATATATATACGTATATGCATATTAATTGACAGATAAATACACGAATACATAGCAAATTCATAAATATATATACAGTAAATGTATAGATACATCAACTAATTGGGATAGAGAGAGACTGACAGACAGACAGACTGACAAATTGAGAGAGAGAGAGAGAGAGAGAGAGAGAGAGAGAGAGAGAGAGAGAGAGAGAGAGAGAGAGAGAGAGAGAGAGAGAGAGAGAGAGAAAATTATTGATAAGTAAATTAGAAAAAGAGAGAGAGGGGGAGAGAGAGTGAGAGAGAGAGAGAAAGAGAGAGTGAGAGAGGGAGGGAGGGAGGGAGGAAGAGAGGGAGAGAGAGAGAGAGAGAGAGAGAGAGAGAGAGAGAGAGAGAGAGAGAGAGAGAGAGAGAGAGAGAAAATTATTGATAAGTAAATTAGAAAAAGAGAGAGAGGGGGAGAGAGAGTGAGAGAGAGAGAGAAAGAGAGAGTGAGAGATGGAGGGAGGGAGGGAGAGAGAGAGAGAGAGAGAGAGAGAGAGAGAGAGAGAGAGAGAGAGTGAGAGAGAGTGAGAGTGAGAGAGTGAGAGAGGGAGGGAGGGAGGGAGGGAGGGGGAGGGAGAGAGAGAGAGAGAGAGAGAGAGAGAGAGAGAGAGAGAGAGAGAGAGAGAGAGAGAGAGAGAGAGAGAGAGGGAGAGAAAGAAAGAAGTCCCATACAATCATACCTCCCCTTTTCAAGCGCACTGCACATTCAAGGCGTGCGCAGAAACCGTACAACACACACCACCACCATATCGCATTTCAAATCCACGCGTGTTTAAATCACTCTCGCAAAGTTATGCGTCTGACCAGTGACACAAAACCTCTTCATTCCAAATTGCGAGCATATCTGACCCATAACAAAATACAAACTTGTAATACAGCGTTTCCCGACGGGGTATATTGTCTTTGAAATTGTACCATCCCTTGCGAAAATTGCAAATATCTGTTCGCGTGCAATATGCGAATCGTAAATATGTACTCGGCGGGTATAAAACACCTATTTCACATTGTCCTCCCGACCGCGCTGCCAGCTGTATGAGTTTGCCACGTCGTACGGCATTTATAAACACGACTCATGTAGTGAATCAATGTACATTATTTTGAAGTGTATAGAGAAAATATATTTTTTTTTTCATCTCAGCAATGGAATAATCTAGCGGTGTCTGTTCATAAACAAAACCATAATATAATTTAATGTATCTTTCTTATGGGAATTTCAGTGTCACAAACAAGAGCGTATGATAATAATGTTAATGAAGTTTTCTTTTATAATGATAAACATATATAATCTTATACATGTATTGACAGACGGATATATAATCTCTGTGTATGAATATGTGTGTGTGTGAATAACTGAGTATTTTCTTCTTCCTCATCCCCACCCCTTCCTCCCTCGCTCTTTCTCTTCCTCTTCCTCTTCCTCTTCCTCTTCTTCTATCTCTATCTCTATCTCTTTCTCTCTCTCTCCTTTCTTTCCGTCTATGTTTTCATTACTTAGCTACTTACATTTACATTCTACAATATAATAAATCTGCCATATTAACATGAATTCCATCGACGTCTGCGATCATGAATATCGATTTCTTTTATCATATGGAGATTATAATTTTTGTGCTGTAGAAATGTTTCTAATACAGCCTCTTTTTTTAACTCTGAATATAAGAGATTCATATTGTTATAACATAAGTAACAAAGACCATCTTTAGATACATGAATACCATATTCAGTTCCTCGTAATTGGTTCACACCAATAGTAAGATAAAAGCGAAAGTTCTTAGCAGAAAAAATGCTACAGTATATATGTGCTTTATCGTAGAGTCTCTGGTAACTGGTTTCTTTTCTTCTTAAAAAGGAACTACAGCTTGTCACTCTCTCCGCGTACACGTCTACCAGATACGTGAGGTAGCATCAGGTGGGTTAGTCTAGTCACTCTGGGTTTATTCCGTGGTACGCTGAGCAATTTAGTTTTAGTAGACTACAGCCGTAGCACTATACAGGTGCTACGTCTGCAAAGTGCTGAAACAGGTACCTTCTGTTTAGCATTTCAGCTTCACTCACGAGCTCAAACTAGCAAGTAGACGAGGTTTCGGGAATGCGAATGTAAGAGTTAGTTAACTTTATCAAATTATTACTGATAGACTCTCACCATAAATTTGCAACTTCTGCGTACATTATTTTGCACGCTCCTTTTTTTAAGGTATTTATGTATTTTTCTTGACTTTCATTGTTCCTCGATTTCTTTCCCTTAATTTGTTCTCCTTCCCCTTTCTCTCCTCTAACCGTAACATTATTTTTTCACTTGATTCCATACATTTTCTCTCCACTTCACGTTTTCTTTCCCTTTCGACCTCCACGTGTTCCTTCTCGCCGTCTC
>NC_061819.1:12916863-12919363 GCF_019202785.1 Penaeus chinensis | reverse complement strand
TCTCGGTCTCCGTCTCTAATTGCCAGGTACTTACAAGGTGATTTATCGGACAAAAGGGTTAGGCCTTCGGGTCTAATTGGTGCGTGAATCTGATATCGTTCCCTTTAAGTTATTTAATGAGTTGCATGCCTTCTTGTTTTTCTTCGTCTTCTTCGCTCTCTCCTTCCTCCTCTTTTGCTCTTCTCTTTCTTTTATTTTCACTCTTCTTTCTTCTATCCCATTCCCTCTTCTATCTTTTTGTGTCTCTCACCCATCCTCTCCAATTCTCCTCTCTCTTCTCCTCTGGGTACGTTTGTAAGTGAATCTGACGTTCTCTGTCTCCCTTCCTCCCCCCCATCTTTATCCCCATTCTCATTCTCTCTCTCTCTCTCTCTCTCTCTCTCTCTCTCTCTCTCTCTCTCTCTCTCTCTCTCTCTCCCCCCCCCCCCCCCCCCCTCTCTCTCTCTCTCTTTCTTTCTCTTTCTCTTTCTCTTTCTCTCTCTCTCTCTCTCTCTCTCACTCTCTTGTTCAGAATATAAGTTTGAATGCGTGTGCTCATCGATTGCCCTTTACTATTACAATGTCCACAATTGTTATTTGATATGACTGAGGAGGATATTTATTAGGCGATCGACAGACACGTATTCACATTATAGTAATTACACTTTCATCTCTACTGGAAAAAGGCCTCAATTAACTTTTACTTTGTGTTATTATGTAGCACTTCCTATTTTCATAATATCTGTATATTGTATTTAATATTATTTACATGTTAATAAAATATATTAATTTCATTACTATCATTATCATTATCATTATCATTTTTATTACCATTATTATCATCATTATTGTTATTATCGTTATTATTATCGTTATTATTATTATCGTTATATAATTACTATCATTATTATTGTCATTACTATCATTATCATCATTATCTCTATTATTATCATCATTATCATTATCACTATGATCGTTATTATTGGTATTAATATCATTATCATCATTATAATTACCATTATTATTATCATATCACTATTGTTACTATTACTATCATCATTATTATCACTGTCATTATTATCATTATCATTACTATTATCATTACCATTACCATTACCATTATCATTACCAGTATTATTATCATTTTTATTATTATCAATATCATTATAATTTTTATTGTTATTAATATTATCATCATTATTACTGTTATCAAGTCGCACAAGAATTAATATCATCATTACGAAACGATCATATGAAGGAAAAACAAAAAATCACTGTACACATAAAATAATTGTCGCGTGAATTACCAGACTTCCTGGCTTTAAAGATCTTCCGTTTCCGCTGAATGTATAATGGATTAAGCATAACAGTCCCCCCTACCCCCTTATAGAAGGACGATGGTCATCTGGTAATCCTTAGAAAATATTTTTAAAAAATTACTCGACACCCCCACCCCTTCCCCCCCCCCCTTCGCCTACTCCCCTCTTAGCAGGTCTTTGTGGGATATAAATGTCGATAGAGATGGCTCCCGAGAAGACGGATAAAAAAAAAAAAAAAAAAAAAAAAAAAAAAAAAAAAAAAAATCTTCGAGGACTTCAAACTTTATCAGCTAATAAATTCACATAAAACTTCACCTGGAAATAAAAAAGGGAGAGAAAAAAGTCTAGACCTAAGAAAAACACTTCACCTCGGCCAACTTTAGTAGGGGGTGAGGAGAAGGGGGGGGGGAGCTAAAAGGTCCATTCACTTGTATTTGTTCAATTATAACTTTTCCAAAGATTCAATTTCGGAGGGTTTAATCTGAAATTAAGCACATCTAAAAGCCCCATAGTCTCGCTTTCTCTCTCTCCTTTTCTTTTATTTCTCTCTCTCTCCTTTTCTTTTTTGCTTTTTATTTTATTTTCTTCTTTCTATCCTCCTTCTCCTCCTTGTCCTCCTCCTCTTCCCTTACATCTCTTCTAATGTACTTCTCTCTCTGTCTCTGTTTGCTTGTATGTCTCTGTCTCCCTCTTTTTCCCATCCCTTTAATTCAGACCTCTATGCTGTCCTTTTCTCGACGTCCACAGGGGAGAAAGGGTGTTCAGTCGTGAGGCCGAAGGAGAGGAAGGAGTCTCAGGATGAACATCTCGAGGGAGGATTTTCTGACGAGGAAATGAAGTTGTGACACTTTTTTTTTCCTTTCTTCTTCCCCCTTCCCCATTTTTTTCCGGGGTGGGGGGGTGGGGGGCTAAACAAGGAGATGACCATACCACGGATCAGCAAGCCAGCAGAGACGTGAAAAAGAGGAGAACGAGAGAGTGAGTGAAATAATTACAAAACTTTATTTATCAAGCTTGTTTAGGTCATTTTTAACTTTCCGTGAAGAGTTCGAATTGATTCCCCTCTGAAACTTTCGTTATTAAGGAAGAAACGGCAATTATATATTTAAATCTTGTTCGTGATTCTTCCAGTGAAAACACTAATAGGCAATGATCAAAGAGAGGAAACTTCTGCATTAGCATTCTTAGCTCGAATTTAAGTC
>NC_061819.1:12906863-12911863 GCF_019202785.1 Penaeus chinensis | reverse complement strand
CTCTCTTTATATCAGTAATGTTTTAAACCATTGTATGCTAAAAGCTAACGATTATTACCATCGCAGTCGACTACAGTATACGTATGTGCGTGTGTGCGTGAGTGCGTGTGCGCGCGCATATCTGTCTGTCTCTGCCTCTTCCCCCTTTCCTCTTTTGCAGAGATACAAAAATATCCAGTTCATTCCTTTAGGACTAACACTTACTCAAAACAAAACAACCACCTTATCAACGATGCATGTGTGTTTCTCAGACCTTGTTTTGTGAAGGATAACGCTCGCCCGCGCGCGTGTGTGTATATACAAGGTTTCAAAACATCCCTTGGTAATTGATAGATTCTGCCTCTGTTTTTGATGATCACGACAATAAATGGAAAACAAATCCTTCAATTATTTTCAATCACATGACAGTTATAACATATATACATAGATACAAATTCGATAACAGTAATCGTGCGGACTTCCTGTTTATCTTTTGTGTGTTCGGGCCGTAAAATAGTTCTAACAGGACAAACATTATTGAAAAAAGTCCAACATTATAAGGGGACTCTACGTGCCTCGTCTTACTCAAAGGTTGTTATAAATTTTGGACCTCCTCTTGCTATGTCGCATGAACCTACGAATTCCAGTTTTGTTTAACGCGATCGTTCAATTCTCGTGTATCAAATATTAACGGTGAGTGTCCGCTCTCACGCACCCGCGAATGAAAATTTCGCAGGCTTTTTTTTTTCACTTACCTTTAACATGGTTCTTGGAGGTAATGATGCTTTAAGTGTGTTCAATAACAGCTTTCCATGAAAATATTTTTTCTATGCATTTAACATAACCTTACAGCCATAACGCAAATCTAACTGACATAAGTGCACCAACAAATACTTGAACAAACATGCTTCCTTGCATTATTAAGGAATGCAGCGATATCCATCTCATTTTTGTAACTGTTGCATCAAACTGATTCCTATTTTTCTATCTACTGAAGAATTACGGTTTCATTAACATTAATCAACATGTATTTTCTACTACAATCATGAACACAAGGGCAACCAAAGTCAGGCTTCCGTCATGAACCAAGCAATCTGCATCAATGATCAAGCAAGATTGACATTAATGAAGATGAGAATTCGGTTATCTCTATTGAACGCAGGGAAGTGCAAGGGAATCTAAACTGCTTTATGAAAACGGCCATAAGCAACGGCCATGACATCACGCGATGAGAAGGAGAAAGAAATTGTACGTAAAGGAATTTATGTAACTTGAACAAGAAAGAAAGGAGTGAGTGAGTGAGTGAGTGAGTGAGTGAGTGAATGAGTGAGTGAGTGAGTGAGTGAGTGAGTGAGTGAGTGAGTGAGTGAGTGAGAGAGAGAGAGAGAGAGATAGAGAGAGAGAGAGAGAGAGAGAGAGAGAGAGAGAGAGAGAGAGAGAGAGAGAGAGAGAGAGAGAAAGAGAGAGAGAGAGAGAGACGAACAGACAGACAGACAGAAAGAGAGAATGAGAGAGAGAGGACGCTTGTGAGAGGGAAGAAGGGGCAGAGAGAGAGAGAAGGAGGGGAGAAAAAGAAGGAGCAGAGAGAAACACATCGACAGGGAAGTATTCTAGTTCATCTGATAAACTGGAATGAAATACGAGAGAGAGAGAGAGAGTAAGTAAATTGGATAAACTTGAATACAGTGGAAGAAGAAGAGAGAGCAAAAATGCGGAAGAGAGCTTCTTAGCCAGAACACATTCCTTCCTCTCCTGAGTTGCATTACTATTGAATCTAAAAATAACCCAGTAAAAATTCAGCTCACAGTTCCATGAGTAATAGCTGGAACTTTGTATGTTCGTTTATATTCATAATTGGTGATGATGAAAACGCTGTTAATGAGGATTATAATGATAGGGACGATGGTGGTAATAACAAAAATATTAAAATGCTATTATCTATGGGAAAACCGTAATAACTATATTAGAGCAACAGTATGAAGAATCATAAGAAACACCAATGGTAACAGGACATCGACAATAATAACGATAATAACAATAACAACACTAACAACAGACTGAATCGGACACATCATTCTTTTCTTCATTGTTATTACTATTCTCGTCATCGAGTCAATATACGCGACCTGTCATCCTAAATAAACAATCAAGAAGAAGAAAAACACATTTGTTATCCCGATTCCACGCACTGACGCAAGCAACAATGTTCTTTAACGCAGACTTCACGCATAAATGTCGCCGGCGGAAGCACACATGCAACGCCCGATTCGTATTTCCAATAATACTCAGCAATTGTTCGGTGATGTATGCAAAACGGTTTCTGAAATAGCTGTCTGTCAGATTCGAACAGCTGACACGAGGCTGAAGGTAGATAATGTGCATTTATCTGGTGGGAGATCGAAGGGGAGGTTCTGGAATATGGCCCGCTTTTTTGTCGCTGCTGTTGTTGTCGTTGTTATCGGCTATGTCGTAGTTGTTGTTGTTGTCGTCGTCGCCGTTGCCATCCTCGTTATCGTGGTCGTCTTCGCCGTCCTTGTTGTTGCGTTATCGTCGTCATCATCGCTGTCATTGCTGTCGTCGTCGTTGTTGTTTTTGTTGTTGTCAACGGCATCGATATTGTTGTCGTGTAATCATTGTCATTATCGTTATCATTATCGTCATCGTCATCGTCGCTGTCGTCGTTTTCATCGTCATTGTCGTTGCCATCGTTGTTAGCGTCGTCGTTATCATAATCGCTGTTATCGTAGTCACTGCCGTCGTCGTTTTATCATTTCTGTTGTTCTTCTCCCCTCCTCTTCGTAGTCGTCGTCGTCATCATCAACATCGTTTTCGTCATCGTCGTCGTCGTTTTCGTTATTGTTTTAATCTTAAACCTGAGATTAGGTATATACACTTCGGATATATATTTCCTAATAAAAATATTAATGTAGTCATTAAACACTCACATTAAAAAAGAGCACATTAAAATAATAATAATAATAATAATAATAATAATAATAATAATAATAATAATAATAATAATAATAATAATCATAATAATAATAATAATAATAATAATAATAATAACCCCACATTAATATAAAACAATAGAACGAAAAAAAATCCGTACCGGTGGTGCTTTCGAAAACTTTTATATCTGTTAAGAAAACGGTCCATTACGAGATCGATATAAGCCGACCCTCTCCTTTTCCAAGCCATCGGATGACAATAAGGTCGAGGGCTCAATAAAGGTATCATGGATCATTAGCTTTTAAGAGGGTAGATGGTGCCGTTCCTTCCCCCAGGCGAAGCTGAGGGTATAGGGGTGGGGTTCTTTGTTGATGGTTCGGGAGGAGGTAGGGAGGGGGGGGGGGGGGCGCTGTCATCTCAGTAAGCTATGTCAGATTAATGCTACTGATTCACGTTCTCGCTTTGCTGGTCAACAATTGCAAAATTTTGTGTTAAAGTGGGCTCGTATTCATGGCTAAAAGTCGGCCTGAATGTAGAACTTGCTTCTCGGAACTTATGTGTGTGTGTCTTTACGTTTAACCGGCTTCTGTATACATGTACGTTTGTAAGTAAACTTCCCGTGCTTTCCCTATATTTCTCCTTCCTTCTTTTCCTCTCTCTTTTTTCTCAATACCAAACGTGTAAATATATGTAAACAATTAAAACAGCCTCTCTTTTCAGTTTCACACACACACACATAGACACACACACACACACACACACACACACACACACACACACACACACACACACACTTCCATACCTGTTAAATACCCAGAGGAAAAGCGACGGCATTTGAACACACCCTACCTCTACCTTTCTCCAGTTTACCTGTTATTTGCTAACTCTTAAATAACTGCACTTACAAGTCGTTAAAGATTATCTAGTCGTATATACTGGACTCAAAGACTCTTAGATTTGTTTAGGAGAAGTTGGAATTGGAACCAAACTTTCTTCTTGTTCAGTGATATAGAAATTCAGTGTTTCATCATTTTCACACGGAAAATATATATATATATATATATATATATATATATATATATATATATGTGTGTGTGTGTGTGTGTGTGTGTGTGTGTGTGTGTGTGTGTGTGTGTGTGTATGTATATATATATATATATATATATATATATATATATATATATGTATGGACATATGTGTATATATATATATATATATATATATATATATATATATATATATATATATGTATGGACATATGTATATATAGATATATATACATGAATATATGTGTGTAAATATATTTATATATATACATATATATATACATATATATAAATATATATATATATATATATATATATATAAAAATACGGATACATATATCTATATATATACGAATATATATATCTTTATATCTATATATATATATATATATATATATGTGTGTGTGTGTGTGTGTGTGTATTTGTGTGTGTGTGTGTGTATTAGACATATATATATATATATATATATATATGTATATATACATATGTATATATATATCATATATATATATATATATATATGTATATATACATATAAGTATCTAAATTTGTGTAGATGTTGATATCTATATTTATACATATATATATATATATATGTGTGTGTGTGTGTGTGTGTGTGTGTGTGTGTGTGTGTGTGTGTGTGTGTAATTGTATGTGTGTAATTGTGTGTGTGTAAGTGTGTGTGTGTGTGTGTGTGTGTGTGTGTGTGTGTGTGTGTGTGTGTGTGTGTGTGTGTGTGTGTGTATGTGTGTTAATCTGATAACGCTACCAGCATATGATCTTTAATACGCAAAAAGGCATTACTGTATAAAACCAATTAATTGATAATTTGTAATTAAACTCGAAAAATGAAGGACATTCCCATAGAACTGGTAATATCAGGGTGAATGGAAAACCGTTAAATTATAGACAATAATTATGCAATTATTTGCCATTAGTTGTTATATCGAGGCGTTACTTTCAAAGACCGATATATCTGTGAAATTGTAAATATTGCTATCACGCACACTGGATAATGCGATTGAA